>NW_028234005.1:672500-879881 GCF_037954325.1 Fistularia commersonii
GTTCTGCAGAATCATGTCCTAAACAACATATTTCAACAGCAGAAACCAGCTTGATTAAATCCATTAGTTATTTCCACTCTCAATCAAAAATGCTTCACCCCGATAAGATAAGCAGTTTTTGAACGAATGGCTATGTCTTTTGAACCTGTAATTTGATTACACTAAATTTGACATATATTGTGCAGAATCATATCCTAAAAAACATATTTCAAGAGCAGAAACCAGCTTGATGAAATTCATTGATTATTTCTAATCCGAATCCAAAAACGCATCAACTCGGAGAGATAAGTACTTTTTGAACGAATGGCGATATCTTTTGAACCTATGAAGAGATTACACTGAATTTGACATATATTGTGCAGAATCATGTCCTAAACAACAAATTTCAACAGCAGAAACCAGCTTGATGAAATTCATTAGTTATATCCACTCCTAATCAAAAACGCTTCAACTCGGTCTCATAAGCATGTTTTGAACGAATGGCTATATCCTTTGAACCTGTGATGGGCTCACAAGAATTTGACATATATTGTGCAGAATCATGTCCTTAACAACATATTTCAACAGCAGAAACTAGCTTGATGAAATTCAATAGTTATTTTCGCTCCTAATCAAAACCTCTTCAACTTGGTATATAAGCAATTTTTGAACGAATGGCTATATCTTTTGAACATGTGATGGGATTTCACTGAATTTGACATATATTGTGCAGATTCTTGTCCTAAACAACATATTTCAACAGCAGAAACCAGCTTGATGAAATTCATTAGTTATTTCCACTCCGAACCAAAAACGCTTCAACTCTGTGAGATAAGCACTTTTTGATCGAATGGCTATATCTTTTGAACTTGTCGCTGGATTATACTGAATTTGACATATTTTGTGCAGAATCTTGTCCTAAACAACATATTTCAACAGCGGGAACCAGCTTGATGAAATTCATTAGTTATATCCACTCCTAATCAGAAACACTTTAACTCGGTCTCAGGAGCACATTTTGAAAGAATGTCTATATCCTTTGAACCTGTAATGGGCTCACAAGAATTTGACATATATTGTGCAGAATCATGTCCTAAACAACATATTTCAACAGCAGAAACCAGTTTGATGAAATTCATTAGTTATTTTTACTCCGAATCAAAAACGCTTCAACTCGGTGAGATAAGCACTTTTTGATTGAATAGCTATATCTTTTGAACTTGTAGCTGGATTACACTAAATTTTTTCATGTGTTTTGCAGAATCATGTCCTTAACAACATATTTCAACAGCAGAAACCAGCTTGACGTAATTCATTGGTTATTTCCAATACTAATCAAAAACTCTTCAACTTGGTGACATAAGTACGTTTTGGACGAATGGCTATATCCTTTGAACCTGTAATGGGATTTCACTAAATTTGACATATATTGTGCAGAATCATGTCCCAAACAACATATTTCAACAGCAGAAACCAGCTTGATGAAATTCAAAAGTTATTTCCACTCCTAATCAAAAATGCTACAACCCGGTGAGATAAGTACTTTTTGAACGAATGGCTATATCTTTTGAACTTGTGAAGGGATTACACTTAATTTGACATATATTGTCCAGAATCATGTCCTAAACAACAAATTTCAAGAGCAGAAACCAGCTTGATGAAATTCATTAGTTATTTCCAATACTAATCAAAAACTCTTAAACTTGGTGAGAAAAGCAATTTTTGAACGAATGAATATATTTTTTGAACCTGTGATGTGATTTCACTGAATTTGATAATATATTGTGCAGAATCTTGTCCTAAACAACATATTTCAACAGCAGAAACCTGCTTGATGAAATTCATTAGCTATTTCCACTCCGAATCAAAAACGCTTGAACTCGGTGAGATAAGTACTTTTTGATCGAATGGCGATATCTTTTTAAGCTATGAAGGGATTACACTGAATTTGACATATATTGTGCAGTATCATGTCATGAACAACATAATTCAACAGCAAAAACCAGCGTGATGAAATTCAAAAGTTATTTACACTCCTAATCAAAAACGCTTCAACTCGGTGAGATAAGTACTTTTTGAAGGAATGGCTATATCTTTTGAACTTGTGAAGGGATTACACTGAATTTGACATATATTGTGCAGAATCATGTCCTAAACAACATATTTCAACAGCAGAAACCAGCTTGATGAAATTCAAAAGTTATTTCCACTCCTAATCAAAAATGCTTCAACTCGATGAGATAAGTCCTTTTTGAACGAATGGCTATATCCTTTGAACCTGTAATGGGATCACACTGACTTTGACATATATTGTGCAGAAACAAATCTTAAACAACATATTTCAACAGCAGAAACCAGCTTGATGAAATTCATTAGTTATTTCCACACCTAATCAAAATTGCTTCAACTCGGTGAGATAAGTACTTTTTGCACGAATGGCTATATCTTTTGATATTGTCGCTGGATTACACTGA
Source organism: Fistularia commersonii (assembly GCF_037954325.1). Classification (NCBI taxonomy): domain Eukaryota; kingdom Metazoa; phylum Chordata; class Actinopteri; order Syngnathiformes; family Fistulariidae; genus Fistularia; species Fistularia commersonii. The sequence goes on from NW_028234005.1 coordinate 674,954, forward strand.
ATTTGACATGTGTTGTGAAGAATCTTGTCCTAAACAACATATTTCAACAGCAGAAACCAGCTGGATTAAATCCATTAGTTATTTCCACTCCTAATCAAAAACGCTTCAACCCGATAAGATAAGCAGTTTTTGGACGAATGGCTTTATCTTTTGAACCTGTGATATGATTACAGTAAATTTGACATATATCGTGCAGAATCATATCCTAAAAAACATATTTCAACAGCAGAAACCAGTTTGATGAAATTCATTAGTTATTTTCACTCCGGATCAAAAACGCTTCAACTCGGTGAGATAAGCACTTTTTGATCGAAAAGCTATATCTATTGAACTTGTAGCTGGATTACACTGAATTTGACATGTATTGTGCAGAATCATGTCCTAAACAACATATTTCAACAGCAGTAACCAGCTTGATGATATCCATCAGTTATTTCCACTCCTAATCAAAAACGCTTCAACCTGATAAGATAAGCAGTTTTTGAACGAATGGCTATATCTTTTGATCCTGTGATGTGATTACACTAAATTTGACATATATTGTGCAGAATCATATCCTAAAAAACATATTTCAACAGCAGAAACCAGCTTGATGAAATTCATTGGTTATTTCCACTCCGAATCAAAAACGCCTCAACTCGGTGAGATAAGATGTTATGGAACGACTGGCAATATCTTTTGAACCTATGAAGGGATTACACTGAATTTGACATATATTGTGCAGAAAAATGTTCTAAACAACATATTTCAACAGCAGAAACCACCTTGATGAAATTCAAAAGTTATTTCCACTCCTAATCAAAAACGCTTCAACTCGGTGAGATAAGCACTTTTTGAAAAAATGGCTATATCTTTTGAACTTGTGAAAGGATTACACTGAATTTGACATATATTGTCTAGAATCATGTCCTAAACAACAAATTTCAACAGCAGAAACCAGCTTGATGAAATTCATTAGTTATTTCCAATACGAATCAAAAACGCTTCAACTTGGTGAGATAAGCACTTTTCGAACGAATGGCTATATCTTTTGAACTTGTGAAGGGATTACACTGAATTTGACATATATTGTGCAGAATTATGTCCTAAACAACATATTTCAACAGTAGAAATCTACTTGATGAAATTCATTAGTTATTGCCACTCCTAATCAAAATTGCTTCAACTCGGTGAGATAAGCACTTTTTGCACGAACGGCTATATCTTTTGATCTTGTCGCTGGATTACACTGAATTTGACAGGTGTTGTGCAAAATCATGTCCTAAACAACATATTTCAACAGCAGAAACCAGCTTGATTAAATCCATTAGTTATTTCCACTCCTAATCAAAAACGCTTCAACCCGATAAGATAAGCAGTATTTGAACGAATGGCTATATCTTTTGAACCTGTGATGTGATTACACTGAATTTGACATATATTGTGCAGAATCATATCCTAAAAAACATATTTCAACAGCAGAAACCAGCTTGATGAAATTCATTGATTATTTCCACTCCGAATCCAAAAACGCTTCAACTCGGTGATATAAGTACTTTTTGAACGAATGGCGATATCTTTTGAACCTATGAAGGGATTATACTGAATTTGACATATATTGTGCAGAATCATGTCCTAAACAACATATTTCAACAGCAGAAACCAGCGTGATGAAATTCAAAAGTTATTTACACTCCTAATCAAAAATGCTTGAACTCGGTGAGATAAGTACTTTTTGAACGAATGGCGATATCTTTTTAACGTATGAAGGGATTAAACTGAATTTGACATATATTGTGCAGAATCATGTCCTAAACAACATATTTCAACAGCAAAAACCAGCGTGATGAAATTCAAAAGTTATTTCCACTCCGATTCAAAAATGCTTCAACTCGGTGAGATAAGCAGTTTTTGATCGAATGGCAATATCTTTTGAACTTGTCGCTGGATTATACTGAATTTGACATATTTTGTGCAGAATCATGTCCTAAACAACATATTTCAACAGCAGGAACCAGCTTGATGAAATTCATTAGCTATTTGCACTCCTAATCAAAAACGCTTCAACTCAGTCTCATAAGCACGTTTTGAACGAATGGCTATATCCTTTCAACCTGTAATGGGCTCACACGAATTTGACATGTATTGTGCAGAATCATGTCCTAAACAACATATTTCAACAGCAGAAACCAGCTTGATGAAATTCATTAGTTATTTCCACTCCTAATCAGAAACGTCTCAACTCGGTGAGTTAAGCACTTTTTGAACGAATGGCTATATCTTTTGTACTTTTGATGGATATGACATATATTGTGCAGAATCATGTCCTAAACAACATATTTCAACAGCAGAAACATGCTTGATGAAATTCATTAGTTATTTCCACTCCGAATCAAAAACGCTTCAACTCGGTGAGATAAGTACTTTTTTGACGAATGGCTATATCTTTTTATCTTATCGCTGGATTATACTGAATTTGACATGTGTTTTGCAGAATCATGTCCTAAACAACATATTTCAACAGCAGAAACCAGCTTGACGAAATCCATCAGTTATTTCCACTCCTAATCAAAAACGCTTCAACCCGATAAGATAAGCATTTTTTGAACGAATGGCTATATCTTTTGAACCTGTGATGTGATTACACTAAATTTGACATATATTGTGCAGAATCATATCCTAAAAAACATATTTCAACAGCAGAAACCAGCTTGATGAAATTCATTGGTTATTTCCACTCCGAATCAAAAACGCCTCACCTCGGTGAGATAAGTTCTTTTGGAACGACTGGCGATATCTTTTGAACATATGAAGGGATTACACTGAATTTGACATATATTGTGCAGAAAGATGTTCAAAACAACATATTTCAACAGCAGAAACCAGCTTGATGAAATTCAAAAGTTATTTCCACTCCTAATAGAAAAACTTCAACTCGGTGAGATAAGTACTTTTTGAACAAATGGCTATATCTTTTGAACTTGTGAAGGGATTACACTGAATTTTACATATATTGTGCAGAATCATGTCCTAAAAGACATATTTCAACAGCAGAAACCAGCTTGTAGAAATTCATTAGTTATTTCCACTCCTAATCAAGTACGCTTCAACTCGGTGAGATAAGTTCTTTTGGAACGACTGGCGATATCTTTTGAACCTATGAAGGGATTACACTGAATTTGACATATATTGTGCAGAAACATGTTCTAAACAACATATTTCAACAGCAGAAACCAGCTTGATGAAATTCAAAAGTTATTTCCACTCCTAATCAAAAACGCTTCAAGTCGGTGAGATAAGCATTAGTTGCACGAATGGCTATATCTTTTGATCTTGTCTCTGGATTACACTGAATTTTAAATATTTTCTGCAGAATCATGTCCTAAACAATATATTTCAACAGCATAAACCAGCTTGATGAAATTCATTAGTTATTTCTACTCCGAATAAAAAACGCTTCAACTTCGTGAGATAAGCACTTTTTGATCGAATGGAAATATCTTTTGAACTTGTCGCTGGATTATACTGAATTTGACATATTTTGTGCAGAATCTTGTCCTAAACAACATTTTTCAACAGCAGGAACCAGCTTGATGAAATTCATTAGTTATTTGCACTCCTAATCAAAAACGCTTCAACTCGGTGAGATAAGTCCTTTTTGAACGGATGGCTATATCCTTTGAACCTGTAATGGGCTCACAAGAATTTGACATATATTGTGCAGAATCATGTCCTAAACAACATATTTCAACAGCAGAAACCAGCGTGATGAAATTCAAAAGTCATTTCCAATACTAATCAAAAACTCCTCAACTTGGTGAGATAAGCAATTTTTGAACGAATGGCTATATTTTTTAAACCTGTGATGGGATTTCACTGAATTTGACATATATTGTGCAAAATCTTGTCCTAAACAACATATTTCAACGGCAGAAACCAGCTTGATGAAATTCATTAGTTATTTCCACTCCGAATCAAAAACGCTTCAACTCGGTGAGATAAGCACTTTTTGATCGAATGGCTATATCTTTTGAACTTGTCGCTGGATAATACTGAATTTGACATATTTTGTGCAGAATCTTGTCCTAAACAACATATTTCAACAGCGGGAACCAGCTTGATGAAATTCATTAGTTATTTCCACTCCTAATCAGAAACATCTCAACTCGGTGAGATAAGCACTTTTTTCACGTATGGCTATATCTTTTGATCTTATCGCTGGATTACACTTAATTTGACATGTGTTTTGCAGAATCATGTCCTAAACAACATATCACAACAGCAGAAACCAGCTTGACGAAATCCATCCTATATTTCCACTCCTAATCAAAAACGCATCAACCCGATAAGATAAGCAGTTTTTGAACGAATGGCTATATCTTTTGAACCTTTGATGTGATTACACTAAATTTGACATATATTGTGCAGAATCATATCCTAAAAAACATATTTCAACAGCAGAAACCAGCTTGATGAAATTCATTAGTTTTTTCCACTCCTAATGAAAAACGCTTCAACTCGGTGAGATAAGCACTTTTTGAACGAATGGCTATATTTTTTGAACTTGTGAAGGGATTACACTGAATTTGACATATATTGTGCAGAAAGATGTTCAAAACAACATATTTCAACAGCAGAAACCAGCTTGATGAAATTCAAAAGTTATTTCCACTCCTAATAGAAAACGCTTCAACTCGGTGAGATAAGTACTTTTTGAACAAATGGCTATATCTTTTGAACTTGTGAAGGGATTACACTGAATTTTACATATATTGTGCAGAATCATGTCCTAAAAGACATATTTCAACAGCAGAAACCAGCTTGTAGAAATTCATTAGTTATTTCCACTCCTAATCAAATACGCTTCAACTCGGTGAGATAAGTTCTTTTGGAACGACTGGCGATATCTTTTGAACCTATGAAGGGATTACACTGAATTTGACATATATTGTGCAGAAACATGTTCTAAACAACATATTTCAACAGCAGAAACCAGCTTGATGAAATTCAAAAGTTATTTCCACTCCTAATCAAAAACGCTTCAACTCGGTGAGATAAGCATTAGTTGCACGAATGGTTATATCTTTTGATCTTGTCTCTGGATTACACTGAATTTTAAATATTTTCTGCAGAATCATGTCCTAAACAATATATTTCAACAGCATAAACCAGCTTGATGAAATTCATTAGTTATTTCTACTCCGAATAAAAAACGCTTCAACTTCGTGAGATAAGCACTTTTTGATCGAATGGAAATATCTTTTGAACTTGTCGCTGGATTATACTGAATTTGACATATTTTGTGCAGAATCTTGTCCTAAACAACATTTTTCAACAGCAGGAACCAGCTTGATGAAATTCATTAGTTATTTGCACTCCTAATCAAAAACGCTTCAACTCGGTGAGATAAGTCCTTTTTGAACGGATGGCTATATCCTTTGAACCTGTAATGGGCTCACAAGAATTTGACATATATTGTGCAGAATCATGTCCTAAACAACATATTTCAACAGCAGAAACCAGCGTGATGAAATTCAAAAGTCATTTCCAATACTAATCAAAAACTCCTCAACTTGGTGAGATAAGCAATTTTTGAACGAATGGCTATATTTTTTGAACCTTTGATGGGATTTCACTGAATTTGACATATATTGTGCAAAATCTTGTCCTAAACAACATATTTCAACAGCAGAAACCAGCTTGATGAAATTCATTAGTTATTTCCACTCCGAATCAAAAACGCTTCAACTCGGTGAGATAAGCACTTTTTGATCGAATGGCTATATCTTTTGAACTTGTTGCTGGATAATACTGAATTTGACATATTTTGTGCAGAATCTTGTCCTAAACAACATATTTCAACAGCGGGAACCAGCTCTATGAAATTCATTAGTTATTTCCACTCCTAATCAGAAACGTCTCAACTCGGTGAGATAAGCACTTTTTTCACGTATGGCTATATCTTTTGATCTTATCGCTGGATTACACTTAATTTGACATGTGTTTTGCAGAATCATGTCCTAAACAACATATCACAACAGCAGAAACCAGCTTGACGAAATCCATCCTATATTTCCACTCCTAATCAAAACCGCTTCAACCCGATAAGATAAGCAGTTTTTGAACGAATGGCTATATCTTTTGAACCTTTGATGTGATTACACTAAATTTGACATATATTGTGCAGAATCATATCCTAAAAAACATATTTCAACAGCAGAAACCAGCTTGATGAAATTCATTAGTTTTTTCCACTCCTAATCAAAAACGCTTCAACTCGGTGAGATAAGCACTTTTTGAACGAATGGCTATATTTTTTGAACTTGTGAAGGGATTGCACTGAATTTGACATATATTGTGCAGAATCATGTCCTAAACAACATATTTCAACAGCAGAAACCAGCTTGATGCAATTCATCAGTTATTTCCACTCCTAATCAAAAACGCTTCAACTCGGTTAGATAAGTCCTTTTTGAACGAATGGCTATATCCTTTGAACCTGTAATGGGATCACACTGACTTTGACATATATTGTGCAGAATGATATCCTAAACAACATATTTCAACAGCAGAAACCAGCTTGATGAAATTCAAAAGTTATTTCCACTCCTAATAGAAAACGCTTCAACTCGGTGAGATAAGTACTTTTTGAACAAATGGCTATATCTTTTGAACTTGTGAAGGGATTACACTGAATTTGACATATATTGTGCAGAATCATGTCCTAAAAGACATATTTCAACAGCAGAAACCAGCTTGTAGAAATTCATTAGTTATTTCCACTCCTAATCAAATACGCTTCAACTCGGTGAGATAAGTTCTTTTGGAACGACTGGCGATATCTTTTGAACCTATGAAGGGATTACACTGAATTTGACATATATTGTGCAGAAACATGTTCTAAACAACATATTTCAACAGCAGAAACCAGCTTGATGAAATTCAAAAGTTATTTCCACTCCTAATCAAAAACGCTTCAACTCGGTGAGATAAGCATTAGTTCCACGAATGGTTATATCTTTTGATCTTGTCTCTGGATTACACTGAATTTTAAATATTTTCTGCAGAATCATGTCCTAAACAATATATTTCAACAGCATAAACCAGCTTGATGAAATTCATTAGTTATTTCTACTCCGAATAAAAAACGCTTCAACTTTGTGAGATAAGCACTTTTTGATCGAATGGAAATATCTTTTGAACTTGTCGCTGGATTATACTGAATTTGACATATTTTGTGCAGAATCTTGTCCTAAACAACATTTTTCAACAGCAGGAACCAGCTTGATGAAATTCATTAGTTATTTGCACTCCTAATCAAAAACGCTTCAACTCGGTGAGATAAGTCCTTTTTGAACGGATGGCTATATCCTTTGAACCTGTAATGGGCTCACAAGAATTTGACATATATTGTGCAGAATCATGTCCTAAACAACATATTTCAACAGCAGAAACCAGCGTGATGAAATTCAAAAGTCATTTCCAATACTAATCAAAAACTCCTCAACTTGGTGAGATAAGCAATTTTTGAACGAATGGCTATATTTTTTGAACCTGTGATGGGATTTCACTGAATTTGACATATATTGTGCAAAATCTTGTCCTAAACAACATATTTCAACAGCAGAAACCAGCTTGATGAAATTCATTAGTTATTTCCACTCCGAATCAAAAACGCTTCAACTCGGTGAGATAAGCATTAGTTGCACGAATGGTTATATCTTTTGATCTTGTCTCTGGATTACACTGAATTTTAAATATTTTCTGCAGAATCATGTCCTAAACAATATATTTCAACAGCATAAACCAGCTTGATGAAATTCATTAGTTATTTCTACTCCGAATAAAAAACGCTTCAAGTTCGTGAGATAAGCACTTTTTGATCGAATGGAAATATCTTTTGAACTTGTCGCTGGATTATACTGAATTTGACATATTTTGTGCAGAATCTTGTCCTAAACAACATTTTTCAACAGCAGGAACCAGCTTGATGAAATTCATTAGTTATTTGCACTCCTAATCAAAAACGCTTCAACTCGGTGAGATAAGTCCTTTTTGAACGGATGGCTATATCCTTTGAACCTGTAATGGGCTCACAAGAATTTGACATATATTGTGCAGAATCATGTCCTAAACAACATATTTCAACAGCAGAAACCAGCGTGATGAAATTCAAAAGTCATTTCCAATACTAATAAAAAACTCCTCAACTTGGTGAGATAAGCAATTTTTGAACGAATGGCTATATTTTTTGAACCTGTGATGGGATTTCACTGAATTTGACATATATTGTGCAAAATCTTGTCCTAAACAACATATTTCAACAGCAGAAACCAGCTTGATGAAATTCATTAGTTATTTCCACTCCGAATCAAAAACGCTTCAACTCGGTGAGATAAGCACTTTTTGATCGAATGGCTATATCTTTTGAACTTGTCGCTGGATAATACTGAATTTGACATATTTTGTGCAGAATCTTGTCCTAAACAACATATTTCAACAGCGGGAACCAGCTTGATGAAATTCATTAGTTATTTCCACTCCTAATCAGAAACGTCTCAACTCGGTGAGATAAGCACTTTTTTCACGTATGGCTATATCTTTTGATCTTATCGCTGGATTACACTTAATTTGACATGTGTTTTGCAGAATCATGTCCTAAACAACATATCACAACAGCAGAAACCAGCTTGACGAAATCCATCCTATATTTCCACTCCTAATCAAAAACGCTTCAACCCGATAAGATAAGCAGTTTTTGAACGAATGGCTATATCTTTTGAACCTTTGATGTGATTACACTAAATTTGACATATATTGTGCAGAATCATATCCTAAAAAACATATTTCAACAGCAGAAACCAGCTTGATGAAATTCATTAGTTTTTTCCACTCCTAATGAAAAACGCTTCAACTCGGTGAGATAAGCACTTTTTGAACGAATGGCTATATTTTTTGAACTTGTGAAGGGATTACACTGAATTTGACATATATTGTGCAGAATCATGTCCTAAACAACATATTTCAACAGCAGAAACCAGCTTGATGCAATTCATCAGTTATTTCCACTCCTAATCAAAAACGCTTCAACTCGGTTAGATAAGTCCTTTTTGAACGAATGGCTATATCCTTTGAACCTGTAATGGGATCACACTGACTTTGACATATATTGTGCAGAATGATATCCTAAACAACATATTTCAACAGCAGAAACCAGCTTGATGAAATTCATTAGTTATTTCCACTCCTAATCAAAAATGCTTCAACTCGATGAGATAAGCACTTTTTGAACGAATGGCTATATCTTTTGAACTTGTGAAGGGATTACACTGAATTTGACATATATTGTGCAGAATCATGTCCTAAACAACATATTTCAACAGTAGAAATCTACTTGATGAAATTCATTAGTTATTGCCACTCCTAATCAAAATTGCTTCAACTCGGTGAGATAAGCACTTTTTGCACGAATGGCTATATCTTTTGATCTTGTCGCTGGATTACACTGAATTTGACATGTGTTCTGCAGAATCATGTCCTAAACCTCATATTTCAACAGCAGAAAGCAGCTTGATTAAATCCATTAGTTATTTCAACTCTCAATCAAAAACGCTTCAACCCGATGAGATAAGCAGTTTTTGAACGAATGGCTATGTCTTTTGAACCTGTAATTGGATTACACTAAATTTGACATATATTGTGCAGAATCATATCCTAAAAAACATATTTCAAGAGCAGAAACCAGCTTGATGAAATTCATTGATTATTTCCACTCCAAATCCAAAAACGCATCAACTCGGTGAGATAAGTACTTTTTGAACGAATGGCGATATCTTTTGAACCTATGAAGGGATTACACTGAAGTTGACATATATTGTGCAGAATCATGTCCTAAACATCATATTTCAACAGCAGAAACCAGTGTGATGAAATTCAAAAGTTATTTCCACTCCTAATCAAAAACGCTTCAACTCGGTGATATAAGTACTTTTTGAACGAATGGCTATATCTTTTGAACTTGTGAAGGGATTACACTGAATTTGACATATATTGTGCAGAATTATGTCATAAACAACATATTTCAACAGCAGAAACCAGCTTGATGATATCCATTAGTTATTTCCACTCCTAATCAAAAATGCTTCAACTCGGTGAGATAAGTCCTTTTTGAAAGAATGGCTATATCCTTTGAACCTTTAATGGGATCACACTAAATGTGAAATATATTGTGCAGAATCATATCCCAAAAAACATATTTCAACAGCAGGAACCAGCTTGATGAAATTCATTAGTTATATCCACTCCTAATCAAAAACGCTTCAACTCGGTCTCATGAGCATGTTTTGAACGAATGGCTATATCCTTTGAACCTGTAATGGGCTCACAAGAATTTGACATATATTGTGCAGAATCATGTCCTAAACAACATATTTCAACAGCAGAAACCAGCTTGATGAAATTCAATAGTTATTTCCGCTCCTAATCAAAACCTCTTCAACTTGGTGAGATAAGCAATTTTTGAACGAATGGCTATATCTTTTGAACATGTGATGGGATTTCACTGAATTTGACATATATTGTGCAGAATCTTGTCCTAAACAACATATTTCAACAGCAGAAACCAGCTTGATGAAATTCATTAGTTATTTCCACTCCGAATCAAAAACGCTTCAACTCTGTGAGATAAGCACTTTTTGATCGAATGGCTATATCTTTTGAACTTGTCGCTGGATTATACTGAATTTGACATATTTTGTGCAGAATCTTGTCCTAAACAACATATTTCAACAGCGGGAACCAGCTTGATGAAATTCATTAGTTATATCCACTCCTAATCAGAAAAACTTTAACTCGGTCTCATGAGCACATTTTGAAAGAATGTCTATATCCTTTGAACCTGTAATGGGCTCACAAGAATTTGACATATATTGTGCAGAATCATGTCCTAAACAACATATTTCAACAGCAGAAACCAGTTTGATGAAATTCATAAGTTATTTTCACTCCGAATCAAAAACGCTTCAACTCGGTGACATAAGTACTTTTTGGACGAATGGCTATATCCTTTGAACCTGTAATGGGATTTCACTAAATTTGACATATATTGTGCAGAATAATGACCTAAACAACATATTTCAACAGCAGAAACCAGCTTGATGAAATTCATGAGTTATTTCCAATACTAATCAAAAACTCTTCAACTTGGTGAGAAAAGCAATTTTTGAACGAATGAATATATTTTTTGAACCTGTGATGGGATTACACTGAATTTGACATATATTGTGCAGAATCTTGTCCTAAACAACATATTTCAACAGCAGAAACCTGCTTGATGAAATTCAAAAGTTATTTCCACTCCTAATCAAAAACGCTTCAACTCGGTGAGATAAGTACTTTTTGAAGGAATGGCTATATCTTTTGAACTTGTGAAGGGATTACACTGAATTTGACATATATTGTGCAGAATCATGTCCTAAACAACATATTTCAACAGCAGAAACCAGCTTGATGAAATTCATTAGTTATTTCCACTCCTAATCAAAAATGCTTCAACTCGGTGAGATAAGTCCTTTTTGAACGAATGGCTATATCCTTTGAAACTGTAATGGGATCACACTGACTTTGACATATATTGTGCAGAAACAAATCTTAAACAACATATTTCAACAGCAGAAACTAGCTTGATGGAATTCATTAGTTATTTCCACACCTAATCAAAATTGCTTCAACTCGGTGAGATAAGCACTTTTTGCACGAATGGCTATATCTTTTGATATTGTCGCTGGATTACACTGAATTTGACATGTGTTGTGCAGAATCTTGTCCTAAACAACATATTTCAACAGCAGAAACCAGCTGGATTAAATCCATTAGTTATTTCCACTCCTAATCAAAAACGCTTCAACCCGATAAGATAAGCAGTTTTTGAACGAATGGCTTTATCTTTTGAACCTGTGATATGATTACAGTAAATTTGACATATATCGTGCAGAATCATATCCTAAAAAACATATTTCAACAGCAGAAACCAGTTTGATGAAATTCATTAGTTATTTTCACTCCGAATCAAAAACGCTTAAACTCGGTGAGATAAGCACTTTTTGATCGAATAGCTATATCTATTGAACTTGTAGCTGGATTACACTGAATTTGACATGTGTTTTGCAGAATAATGTCCTAAATAACATATTTCAACAGCAGTAACCAGCTTGATGATATCCATCAGTTATTTCCACTCCTAATAAAAAACGCTTCAACCCGATAAGATAAGCAGTTTTTGAACGAATGGCTATATCTTTTGATCCTGTGATGTGATTACACTAAATTTGACATATATTGTGCAGAATCATATCCTAAAAAACATATTTCAACAGCAGAAACCAGCTTGATGAAATTCAAAAGTTATTTCCACTCCTAATCAAAAACGCTTCAACTCGGTGAGATAAGCACTTTTTGAAAAAATGGCTATATCTTTTGAACTTGTGAAGGGATTACACTGAATTGGACATATATTGTCTAGAATCATGTCCTAAACAACAAATTTCAACTGCAGAAATCAGCTTGATGAAATTCATTAGTTATTTCCAATACGAATCAAAAACGCTTCAACTTGGTGAGATAAGCACTTTTTGAACGAATGGCTATATCTTTTGAACTTGTGAAGGGATTACACTGAATTTGACATATATTGTGCAGAATCATGTCCTAAACAACATATTTCAACAGTAGAAATCTACTTGATGAAATTCATTAGTTATTGCCACTCCTAATCAAAATTGCTTCAACTCGGTGAGATAAGCACTTTATGCACGAACGGCTATATCTTTTGATCTTGTCGCTGGATTACACTGAATTTGACAAGTGTTGTGCAAAATCATGTCCTAAACAACATATTTCAACAGCAGAAACCAGCTTGATTAAATTCATTAGTTATTTCAATTCCTAATCAAAAACGCTTCAACCTGATAAGATAAGCAATTTTTAAACGAATGGCGATATCTTTTGAACCTGTGATGTGATTACACTGAATTTGACATATATTGTGCAGAATCATATCCTAAAAAACATATTTCAACAGCAGAAACCAGCTTGATGAAATTCATTGACTATTTCCTCTCTAATCCAAAAACGCTTCAACTCGGTGATATAAGTACTTTTTGAACGAATGGCGATATATTTTTAACGTATGAAGGGATTACACTGAATTTGACATATATTGTGCAGAATCATGTCCTAAACAACATATTTCAACAGCAAAAACCAGCGTGATGAAATTCAAAAGTTATTTCCACTCCGATTCAAAAATGCTTCAACTCGGTGAGATAAGCACTTTTTGATCGAATGGCAATATCTTTTGAACTTGTCACTGGATTATACTGAATTTGACATATTTTGTGCAGAATCATGTCCTAAACAACATATTTCAACAGCAGGAAACAGCTTGATGAAATTAATTAGCTATTTGCACTCCTAATCAAAAACGCTTCAACTCAGTCTCATAAGCACGTTTTGAACGAATGGCTATATCCTTTAAACCTGTAATGGGCTCACACGAATTTGACATATATTGTGCAGAAGCATATCCTAAAAAACATATTTCAACAGCAGAAACCAGCTTGATGAAATTCATTGGTTATTTCCACTCCGAATCAAAAACGCCTCACCTCGGTGAGATAAGTTCTTTTGGAACGACTGGCGATATCTTTTGAACATATGAAGGGATTACACTGAATTTGACATATATTGTGCAGAAAGATGTTCAAACAACATATTTCAACAGCAGAAACCAGCTTGATGAAATTCAAAAGTTATTTCCACTCCTAATCAAAAACGCTTCAACTCGGTGAGATAAGTACTTTTTGAACAAATGGCTATATCTTTTGAACTTGTGAAGGGATTACACTGAATTTTACATATATTGTGCAGAATCATGTCTTAAAAGACATATTTTAACTGCAGAAACCAGCTTGTAGAAATTCATTAGTTATTTCCACTCCTAATCAAATACGCTTCAACTCGGTGAGATAAGTTCTTTTGGAACGACTGGCGATATCTTTTGAACCTATGAAGGGATTACACTGAATTTGACATATATTGTGCAGAAACATGTTCTAATCAACATATTTCAACAGCAGAAACCAGCTTGATGAAATTCAAAAGTTATTTCCACTCCTAATCAAAAACGCTTCAACTCGGTGAGATAAGCACTTTTTGAACGAATGGCTATATCTTTTGAACTTGTGAAGGAATTACTCTGAATTTGACATATATTGTGCAGAATCATGTCCTAAATAACATATTTCAACAGTAGAAATCTACTTGATGAAATCCATTAGTTATTGCCACTCCTAATCATAATTGCTTCAACTCGGTGAGATAAGCACTTTTTGCACGAATGGCTATATCTTTTGATCTTGTCGCTGGATTACACTGAATTCGACATGTGTTGTGCAGAATCATGTCCTAAACAACATATTTCAACAGCAGAAACCAGCTTGACGAAATCCATCAGTTATTTCCACTCCGAATCAAAAACGCTTCAACCCGATAAGATAAGCAGTTTTTGAACGAATGGCTATGTCTTTTGAACCTGTGAAGTGATTACACTAAATTTGACAAATATTGTGCAGAATCATATCCTAAAAAACATATTTCAAGAGCAGAAACCAGCTTGATTAAATTAATTGATTATTTCCACTCCGAATCCAAAAACGCTTCAACTCGATTAGATAAGTACTTTTTGAACAAATGGCGATATCTTTTGAACCTATGAAGGGATTACACTGAATTTGACATATATTGTGCAGAATCATGTCCGAAACAACATATTTCAACAGCAGAAACCAGCGTAATGAAATTCAAAAGTTATTTCCACTCCTAATCAAAAACGCTTCAAATCGGTAAGATAAGTACTTTTTGAACGAATGGCTATATCTTTTGAACATATGAAGGGATCACACTGACTTTGACATATATTGTGCAGAATCATGTCCTAAACAACATATTTCAACAGCAGAAACCAGCTTGATGAAATTCAAAAGTTATTTCCACTCCTAATCAAAAATGCTTCAACCCGGTGAGATAAGTACTTTTTGAACGAATGGCTATATCTTTTGAACTTGTGAAGGGATTACACTTAATTTGACATATATTGTCCAGAATCATGTCCTAAACAACATATTTCAAGAGCAGAAACCAGCTTGATGAAATTCATTAGTTATTTCCATTACTAATCAAGTACTCTTCAACTTGGTAAGATAAGCAATTTTTGAACGAATGAATATATTTTTTGAACCTGTGATGGGATTTCACTGAATTTGACATATATTGTGCAGAATCTTGTCCTAAACAACATATTTCAACAGCAGAAACCTGCTTAATGAAATTCATTAGTTATTTCCACTCCGAATCAAAAACGCTTCAACTCGGTGAGATAAGCACTTTTATGACGAATGGCTATATCTTTTGATCTTATCGCTGGATTACACTGAATTTGACATGTGTTTTGCAGAATCATGTCCTAAACAACATATTTAAACAGCAGAAACCAGCTTGACGAAATCCATCAGTTATTTCCACTCCTAATCAAAAACGCTTCAACCCGATAAGATAAGCAGTTTTTGAACGAATGGCTATATCTTTTGAACCTGTGATGTGATTACACTAAATTTGACATATATTGTGCAGAATCATATCCTAAACAACATATTTCAACAGCAGAAACCAGCTTGATGAAATTCATTAGTTATTTCCACTCCGAATCAAAAACGCCTCACCACGGTGAGATAAGTTCTTTTGGAACGACTGGCGATATCTTTTGAAAATATGAAGGGATTACACTGAATTTGACATATATTGTGCAGAAACATGTTTAAAACAACATATTTCAACATTAGAAACCAGCTTGATGAAATTCAAAAGTTATTTCCACTCCTAATCAAAAACGCTTCAACTCGGTGAGATAAGTACTTTTTGAACAAATGGCTATATATTTTGAACCTGTGAAGGGATTACACTGAATTTGACATATATTGTGCAGAATCATGTCCTAAACAACATATTTCAACAGCAGAAACCAGCTTGTAGAAATTGATTAGTTATTTCCACTCCCAATCAAAAACGCTTCAACTCGGTGAGATAAGTTCTTTTGGAACGACTGGCGATATCTTTTGAACCTATGAAGGGATTACACTGAATTTGACATATATTGTGCAGAAACATGTTCTAAACAACATATTTCAACAGCAGAAACCAGCTTGATGAAATTCAAAAGTTATTTCCACTCCTTTAATCAAAAACGCTTCAACTCGGTGAGATAAGCACTTTTTGAACGAATGGCTATATCTTTTGAACTTGTGAAGGGATTACACTTAATTTGACATATATTGTGCAGAATCATGTCCTAAACAACATATTTAAACAGCAGAAACCAGCTTGTAGAAATTCATTAGTTATTTCCACTCCTAATCAAAAATGCTTCAACTCGGTGAGATAAGCACTTTTGATCGATTGGCAATATCTTTTGAACTTGTCGCTGGATTATACTGAATTTGAAATATTTTGTGCAGAATCATGTCCTAAACAACATATTTCAACAGCAGGAACCAGCTTGATGAAATTCATTAGCTATTTGCACTCCTAATGAAAAATGCTTCAACTCAGTCTCATGAGCACGTTTTGAACGAATGGCTATATCCTTTCAACCTGTAATGGGCTCACACGAATTTGACATGTGTTTTGCAGAATCATGTCCTAAACAACATATTTCAACAGCAGAAACCAGCTTGATGAAATTCATTAGTTATTTCCACTCCTAATCAGAAACGTCTCAACTCGGGGAGTTAAGCACTTTTTGAACGAATGGCCATATCTTTTGGACTTTTGATGGGATATCTCTGAATATGACATATATTGTGCAGAATCTTGACCTAACAACATATTTCAACAGCAGAAACCAGCTTGACGTAATTCATTGCTTATTTCCAATACTAATCAAAAACTCTTCAACTTGGTGACATAAGTACTTTTTGGACGAATGGCTATATCCTTTGAACCTGTAATGGGATTTCACTAAATTTGACATATATTGTGCAGAATCATGTCCTAAACAACATATTTCAACAGCAGAAACCAGCTTGATGAAATTCGAAAGTTATTTCCACTCCTAATCAAAAATTATTTCAACCCGGTGAGATAAGTACTTTTTGAACGAATGGCTATATCTTTTGAACTTGTGAAGGGATTACACTTAATTTGACATATATTGTCCAGAATCATGTCCTAAACAACAAATTTCAAGAGCAGAAACCAGCTTGATGAAATTCATTAGTTATTTCCAATACTAATCAAAAACTCTTCAACTTGGTAAGATAAGCAATTTTTGAACGAATGAATATATTTTTTGAACCTTTGATGGGATTTCACTGAATTTGACATATATTGTGCAGAATCTTGTCCTAAACAACATATTTCAACAGCAGAAACCTGCTTGATGAAATTCATTAGTTATTTCCACTCCGAATCAAAAACGCTTCAACTCGGTGAGATAAGCTCTTTTATGACGAATGGCTATATCTTTTGATCTTATCGCTGGATTACACTGAAATTGACATGTGTTTTGCAGAATCATGTCCTAAACAACATATTTCAACAGCAGAAACCAGCTTGATGAAATTCATTAGTTATTTCCACTCCTAATCAGAAACGTCTCAACTCGGGGAGTTAAGCACTTTTTGAACGAATGGCCATATCTTTTGGACTTTTGATGGGATATCTCTGAATATGACATATATTGTGCAGAATCTTGACCTAACAACATATTTCAACAGCAGAAACCAGCTTGACGTAATTCATTGCTTATTTCCAATACTAATCAAAAACTCTTCAACTTGGTGACATAAGTACTTTTTGGACGAATGGCTATATCCTTTGAACCTGTAATGGGATTTCACTAAATTTGACATATATTGTGCAGAATCATGTCCTAAACAACATATTTCAACAGCAGAAACCAGCTTGATGAAATTCGAAAGTTATTTCCACTCCTAATCAAAAATTATTTCAACCCGGTGAGATAAGTACTTTTTGAACGAATGGCTATATCTTTTGAACTTGTGAAGGGATTACACTTAATTTGACATATATTGTCCAGAATCATGTCCTAAACAACAAATTTCAAGAGCAGAAACCAGCTTGATGAAATTCATTAGTTATTTCCAATACTAATCAAAAACTCTTCAACTTGGTAAGATAAGCAATTTTTGAACGAATGAATATATTTTTTGAACCTTTGATGGGATTTCACTGAATTTGACATATATTGTGCAGAATCTTGTCCTAAACAACATATTTCAACAGCAGAAACCTGCTTGATGAAATTCATTAGTTATTTCCACTCCGAATCAAAAACGCTTCAACTCGGTGAGATAAGCTCTTTTATGACGAATGGCTATATCTTTTGATCTTATCGCTGGATTACACTGAAATTGACATGTGTTTTGCAGAATCATGTCCTAAACAACATATTTCAACAGCAGAAACCAGCTTGACGAAATCCATCAGTTACTTCCACTCCTAATCAGAAACGTCTCAACTCGGTGAGTTAAGCACTTTTTGAACGAATGGCTATATCTTTTTGACTTTTGATGGATATGACATATATTGTGCAGAATCTTGACCTAACAACATATTTCAACAGCAGAAACCAGCTTGACGTAATTCATTGGTTATTTCCAATACTAATCAAAAATTCTTCAACTTGGTGACATAAGTACTTTTTGGACGAATGGCTATATCCTTTGAACCTGTAATGGGATTTCACTAAATTTGACATATATTGTGCAGAATCATGTCCTAAACAACATATTTCAACAGCAGAAACCAGCTTGATGAAATTCAAAAGTTATTTCCACTCCTAATCAAAAATGCTTCAACCCGGTGAGATAAGTACTTTTTGAACGAATGGCTATATCTTTTGAACTTGTGAAGGGATTACACTTAATTTGACATATATTGTCCAGAATCATGTCCTATACAACATATTTCAACAGCAGAAACCAGCTTGATGAAATTCAAAAGTTATTTCCAATACTAATCAAAAAATCTTCAACTTGGTGAGATAAGCAATTTTTGAACGAATGAATATATTTTTTGAACCTGTGATGGGATTTCACTGAATTTGACATATATTGTGCAGAATCTTGTCCTAAACAACATATTTCAACAGCAGAAACCAGCTTGACGAAATCCATCAGTTATTTCCACTCCTATTCAAAAACGCTTCAACTCGGTGAGATAAGTTCTTTTGGAACGACTGGCGATATCTTTTTAACCTATGAAGGGATTACGCTGAATTTGACATATATTGTGCAGAAACATGTTCTAAACAACATATTTCAACAGCAGAAACCAGCTTGATGAAATTCAAAAGTTATTTTCTACTCCTAATCAAAAACGCTTCAACTCGGTGAGATAAACAGTTTTTGAACGAATGGCTATATCTTTTGAACTTGTGAGGGAATTACACTGAATTTGACATATATTGTGCAGAATCATGTCCTAAACAACATATTTCAACAGTAGAAATCTACATGATGAAATCCATTAGTTATTGCCACTCCTAATCATAATTGCTTCAACTCGTTGAGATAAGCACTTTTTTCACGAATGGCTGTATCTTTTGATCTTGTCGCTGGATTACCCTGAATTCGACATGTGTTGTGCAGAATCATGTCCTAAACAACATATTTCAACAGCAGAAACCAGCTTGATTAAATCCATTAGTTATTTCCACTCTCAATCAAAAACGCTTCAACCCGATAAGATAAGCAGTTTTTGAACGAATGGCTATGTCTTTTGAACCTGTGATGTGATTACACTAAATTTGACATATATTGTGTAGAATCATATCCTAAAAAACATATTTCAAGAGCAGAAACCAGCTTGATGAAAATCATTGATTATTTCCACTCCTAATCAAAAATGCTTCAACTCGGTGAGAAAAGTACTTTTTGAACGAATGGCGATATATTTTTAACGTAAGAAGGGATTACACTGAATTTGACATATATTGTGCAGAATCATGTCCTAAACAACATATTTCAACAGCAAAAACCAGCGTGATGAAATTCAAAAGTTATTTCCACTCCTAATCAAAAATGCTTCAACTCGGTGAGATAAGCACTTTTGATCGAATGGCAATATCTTTTGAACTTGTCGCTGGATTATACTGAATTTGACATATTTTGTGCAGAATCATGTCCTAAACAACATATTTCAACAGCAAGAACCAGCTTGATGAAATTCATTAGCTATTTGCACTCCTAATGAAAAACGCTTCAACTCAGTCTCATAAGCACGTTTTGAACGAATGGCTATATCCTTTCAACCTGTAATGGGCTCACACGAATTTGACATATATTTTGCAGAATCATGGCCTAAACAACATATTTCAACAGCAGAAACCAGCTTGATGAAATTCATTAGTTATTTCCACTCCTAATATGAAACGTCTCGACTCGGTGAGTTAAGCACTTTTTGAACGAATGGCTATATCTTTTAGACTTTTGATGGGATAACTCTGAATATGACATATATTGTGCAGAATCTTGACCTAACAACATATTTCAAGAGCAGAAACCAGCTTGACGTAATACATTGGTTATTTCCAATACTAATCAAAAATTCTTCAACTTGGTGACATAAGTACTTTTTGGACAAATGGCTATATCCTTTGAACCTGTAATGGGATTTAACTAAATTTGACATATATTGTGCAGAATCATGTCCTAAACAACATATTTCAACAGCAGAAACCAGCTTGATGAAATTCATTAGTTATTTCCACTCCTAATCAAAAACGCTTCAACCTGATGAGATAAGTACTTTTTGAACGAATGGTTATATCTTTTGAACTTGTGAAGGGATTACACTGAATTTGACACATATTGTCCAGAATCATGTCCTAAACAACAAATTTCAACTGCAGAAACCAGCTTGATGAAAGTCATTAGTTATATCCAATACTAATCAAAAACTCTTCAACTTGGTGAGATAAGCAATTTTTGAACGAATGGCTATATTTTTTGAACCTGTGATGGATTTCACTGAATTTGACATATATTGTGCAGAATCTTGTCCTAAACAACATATTTCAACAGCAGAAACCAGCATGATGAAATTCATTAGTTATTTCCAATCCGAATCAAAAATGCTTCAACTCGGTGAGATAAGCACTTTTTTCACGAATGGCTATATCTTTTGATCTTATCGCTGGATTACACTGAATTTGTCTTGTGTTTTGCAGAATCATGTCCTAAACAACATATTTCAACAGCAGAAACCAGCTTGACGAAATCCATAAGTTATTTCCACTCCTAATCAAAAACGCTTCAACCCGATAAGATAAGCAGTTTTTGAACGAATGGCTAAATCTTTTGAACCTGTGATGTGATTACACTAAATTTGACATATATTGTGCAGAATTATGTCATAAACAACATATTTCAACAGCAGAAACTTGCGTGATGAAATTCAAAAGTTATTTCCACTCCTAATCAAAAACGCTTCAACTCGGTGAGAAAAGTACTTTTTGAACGAATGGCGATATCTTTTTAACGTATGAAGGGATTACACTGAATTTGAAATATATTGTCCAGAATCATGTCCTAAACAACAAATTTCAAGAGCAGAAACCAGCTTGATGAAATTCAAAAGTTATTTCCAATACTAATCAAAAACTCTTCAACTCGGTGAGATAAGTAGTTTTTGAAAGAATGGCGATATCTTTTTAACGTATGAAGGGATTACACTGAATTTGACATATATTGTGCAGAATCATGTCCTAAAAAACATATTTCAACAGCAAAACCCAGCGTGATGATATTCAAAAGTTATTTCCACTCCGATTCAAAAATGCTTCAACTCTGTGAGATAAGCACTTTTTGATCGAATGGCAATATCTTTTGAACTTGTTGCTGGATTATACTGAATTTGACATATTTTGTGCAGAATCATGTCCTAAACAACATATTTCAACAGCAGGAACCAGCTTGATAAAATTCATTAGCTATTTGCACTCCGAATCAAAAACGCTTCAACTCAGTCTCATAAGCACGTTTTGAACGAATGGCTATATCCTTTCAACCTGTAAAGGGCTCACACGAATTTGACATATATTGTGCAGAATCATGTCCTAAACAACATATTTCAACAGCAGATACCAGCTTGATGAAATGCATTAGTTATTTCCACTCCTAATCAGAAACGTCTCAACTTGGTGAGTTAAGCACTTTTTGAACGAATGGCTATATCTTTTGGACTTTTGATGGATATGACATATATTGTGCAGAATCTTGACCTAACAACATATTTCAACAGCAGAAACCAGCTTGACGTAATTCATTGGTTATTTCCAATACTAATCAAAAACTCTTCAACTTGGTGACATAAGTACTTTTTGGACGAATGGCTATATCCTTCGAACCTGTAATGGGATTTCACTAAATTTGACATATATTGTGCAGAATCATGTCCTAAACAACATATTTCAACAGCAGAAACCAGCTAGATGAAATTCAAAAGTTATTTCCACTCCTAATCAAAAACGCTTCAACCCGGTGAGATAAGTACTTTTTGAACGAATGGTTATATCTTTTGAACTTGTGAAGGGATTACACTGAATTTGACATATATTGTCCAGAATCATGTCCTAAACAACAAATTTCAACAGCAGAAACCAGCTTGATGAAATTCATTAGTTATTTCCAATACTAATCAAAAACTCTTCAACTTGGTGAGATAAGCAATTTTTGAACGAATGGCTATATCTTTTGATCTTATCGCTGGATTACACTGAATTTGACATATATTGTGCAAAAACATGTTCTAAACAACATATTTCAACAGCAGAAACCAGCTTGATGAAATTCAAAAGTTATTTCCACTTCTAATCAAAAACGCTTCAACTCGGTGAGATAAGCACTTTTTGAACGAATGGCTGTGTCTTTTGAACTTGTGAAGGGATTACACTGAATTTGACATATATTGTGCAGAATCATGTCCTAAACAACATATTCCACAGTAGAAATCTACTTGATGAAATTCATTAGTTATTGTCACTCCTAATCATAATTGCTTCAACTCGGTGAGATAAGCACTTTTTGCACGAATGGCTATATCTTTTGATCTTGTCGCTGGATTACACTGAATTTGACATGTGTTGTGCAGAATCATGTCCTAAACAACATATTTCAACAGCAGAAACCAGCTTGATTAAATCCATTAGTTATTTCCACTCTCAATTAAAAACGCTTCAACCCGATAAGATAAGCAGTTTTTGAACGAATGGCTATGTCTTTTGAACCTGTGATGTGATTACACTAAATTTGACATATATTGTGCAGAATCATATCCTAAAAAAGATTTTTCAAGAGCAGAAACCAGCTTGATGAAATTCATTGATTATTTCCACTCCGAATCCAAAAACGCTTCAACTCGGTGAGATAAGTACTTTTTGAACGAATGGCGATATCTTTTGAACCTATGAAGGGATTACACTGAATTTGACATATATTGTGCAGAATCATGTCCTAAACAACATATTTCAACAGCAGAAACCAGCTTGTAGAAATTCATTGGTTATTTCCACTCAGAATCAAAAACGCCTCAACTCGGTGAGATAAGTTCTTTTGGAACGACTGGCGATTTCTTTTGAACCTATGAAGGGATTACACTGAATTGGACATATATTGTGCAGAATCATGTTCTAAAGAACATATTTCAACAGCAGAAACCAGCTTGATGAAATTCAAAAGTTATTTCCACTCCTAATCAAAAACGCTTCAACTCGGTGAGATAAGCACTTTTTGAACGAATGGCTATATCCTTTGAACCTGTAATGGGATCACACTGACTTTGACATATATTGTGCAGATTCATATCCTAAACAACATATTTCAACAGCAGAAACCAGCTTGATGAAATTCATTAGTTATTTCCACTCCTAATCAGAAACGTCTCAACTCGGTGAGTTAAGCACTTTTTGAACGAATGGCTATATCTTTTGGACTTTTGATGGATATGACATATATTGTGCAGAATCTTGACCTAACAACATATTTCAACAGCAGAAACCAGCTTGACGTAATTCATTGGTTATTTCCAATACTAATCAAAAACTCTTCAACTTGGTGACATAAGTACTTTTTGGACGAATGGCTATATCCTTTGAACCTGTAATGGGATTTCACTAAATTTGACATATATTGTGCAGAATCATGTTCTAAACAACATATTTCAACAGCAGAAACCAGCTTGATGAAATTCAAAAGTTATTTCAACTCCTAATCAAAAACGCTTCAACTCGGTGGGATAAGTACTTTTTGAACAAATGGCTATATCTTTTGAACTTGTGAAGGGATTACACTGAATTTGACATATATTGTGCAGAATCATGTCCTAAACAACATATTTCAACAGCAGAAACCAGCTTGTAGAAATTCATTAGTTATTTCCACTCCTAATCAAAAACGCTTCAACTCGGTGAGATAAGTTCTTTTGGAACGACTGGCGATATCTTTTGAACCTATGAAGGGATTACACTGAATTTGACATATATTGTGCAAAAACATGTTCTAAACAACATATTTCAACAGCAGAAACCAGCTTGATGAAATTCAAAAGTTATTTCCACTCCTAATCAAAAACGCTTCAAATCGGTGAGATAAGCACTTTTTGAACGAATGGCTTTGTCTTTTGAACTTGTGAAGGGATTACACTGAATTTGACATATATTGTGAAGAATTATGTCATTTAACAACATATTTCAACAGCAGAAACCAGCTTGATAATATCCACTAGTTATTTCCACTCCTAATCAAAAACGCTTTAACTCGGTCTCATGAGCACGTTTTGAACGGATGGCTATATCCTTTCAACCTGTAATGGGCTCACAAGAATTTGACGTATATTGTGCAGAATCATGTCCTAAACAACATATTTCAACAGCAGAAACCAGCTTGATGAAATTCAATAGTTATTTCCGCTCCTAATCAAAAACTCTTCAACTTGGTGAGATAAGCAATTTTTGAACGAATGGCTATATCTTTTGAACCTGTGATGGGATTTCACTGAATTTGACATATAGTGTGCAGAATCATGTCCTAAAGAACATATTTCAACAGCAGAAACCAGCTTGATGAAATTCAAAAGTTATTTCCACTCCTAATCAAAAACGCTTCAACTCGGTGAGATAAGTACTTTTTGAACGAATGGCGATATCTTTTGAACTTGTGAAGGGATTACACTTAATTTGAAATATATTGTCCAGAATCATGTCCTAAACAACAAATTTCAAGAGCAGAAACCAGCGTGATGAAATTCAAAAGTTATTTCCAATACTAATCAAAAACTCTTCAACTTGGTGAGATAAGCAATTTTTGAACGAATGGCTATATTTTTTGAACCTGTGATGGGATTTCACTGAAGTTGACATATATTGTGCAGATTCTTGTCCTAAACATCATATTTCAACAGCAGAAACCAGCTTGATGAAATTCATTTGTTATTTCCACTCCGAATCAAAAATGCTTCAACTCGGTGAGATAAGCACTTTTTGATCGAATGGCTATATCTTTTGAACTTGTCACTGGATTATACTGAATTTGACATATTTTGTGCAGAACCTTGTTCTAAACAGCATATTCCAACAGCGGGAACCAGCTTGATGAAATTCATTAGTTATTTCCACTCCTAATCAGAAACGTCTCAACTCGGTGAGATAAGCACTTTTTTCACGAATGGCTATATCTTTTGATCTTATCGCTGGATTACACTTAATTTGACATGTGTTTTGCAGAATCATGTCCTTAACAACATATTTCAACAGCAGAAACCAGCTTAACGAAATCCATCAGTTATTTCCACTCCTAATCAAAAACGCTTCAACCCGATGAGATAAGCAGTTTTTGAACGAATGGCTATATCTTTTGAACCTGTGATGTGATTACACTTAATTTGACATATATTGTTCAAAATCATATCCTAAACAACATATTTCAACAGCAGAAACCAGCTTGATGAAATTCATTGGTTATTTCCACTCAGAATCAAAAACGCCTCAACTCGGTGAGATAAGTTCTTTTGGAACGACTGGCGATTTCTTTTGAACCTATGAAGGGATTACACTGAATTGGACATATATTGTGCAGAATCATGTTCTAAACAACATATTTCAACAGCAGAAACCAGCTTGATGAAATTCAAAAGTTATTTCCACTCCTAATCAAAAACGCTTCAACTCGGTGAGATAAGCACTTTTTGAACGAATGGCTATATCCTTTGAACCTGTAATGGGATCACACTGACTTGGACATATATTGTGCAGAATCATATCCTAAACAACATATTTCAACAGCAGAAACCAGCTTGATGAAATTCATTAGTTATTTCCACTCCTAATCAAAAACGCTTCAACTCGGTGAGATAAGGCCTTTTTGAACGAATGGCTATATCCTTTGAACCTGTAATGGGATCACACTGACTTTGACATATAATGTGCAGAATCATGTCCTAAACAACATATTTCAACAGCAGAAACCAATTGATGAAATTCATTAGTTATTTCCACTCCTAAACAAAAACGCTTCAACTCGGTGAGATCAGCATTATTTGCAAAAATGGCTATATCTTTTGATCTTGTTGCTGGATTACACTGAATTTGAAATATTTTCTGCAGAATCATGTCCTAAACAACATATTTCAACAGAAGAAACCAGCTTGATGAAATTCATTAGTTATTTCTACTCCGAATCAAAAACGCTCAACTCGTTGAGATAAGCACTTTTTGATCGAATGGCAATATCTTTTGAACTTGTGAAGGGATTGTACTGAATTTGACATATTTTGTGCAAAATCTTGTCCTAAACAACTTATTTCAACAGCAGGAACCAGCTTGATGAAATTCATTAGTTATATCCACTCCTAATCAAAAACGCTTAAACTCGGTCTCATAAGCATGTTTTGAACGAATGTCTATATCCTTTGAACCTGTAATGGGCTCACAAGAATTTGACATATATTGTGCAGAATCATGTCCTAAACAACATATTTCAACAGCTGAAACCAGCTTGATGAAATTCAATAGTTATTTCCGCTCCTAATCAAAAACTCTTCAACTTGGTGAGATAAGCACTTTTTATCGAATAGCTATATCTTTTGAACTTGTAGCTGGATTACACTGAATTTGACATGTGTTTTGCAGAATCATGTCCTAAACAACATATTTCAACAGCAGTAACCAGCTTGATGAAATCCATCGGTTATTTCCACTCCTAATCAAAAACGCTTCAACCCGATAAGATAAGCAGTTTTTGAACGAAAGGCTATATCTTTTGAACCTGTGTTGTGATTACACTAAATTTGACATAAATTGTGCAGAATCATATCCTAAAAACATATTTCAACAGCAGAAACCAGCTTGATGAAATTCATTGGTTATTCCCACTCTGAATCAAAAAAGCTTCATCTCGGTGAGATAAGTACTTTTGGAACGAATGGCGATATCTTTTGAACCTATGAAGGGATTACACCGAATTTGACATATAGTGTGCAGAATAATGTTCTACACAGCATATATCAACAGCAGAAACCAGATTGATGAAATTCAATAGTTATTTCCACTCCTAATCAAAAACGCTTCAACTAGGTGAGATACATACTTTTTGAACGAATGGCTATATATTTTGAACCTGTGAAGGGATTACACTGAATTTGACATATATTGTGCAGAATCATGTCCTAAACAACATATTTCAACAGCAGAAACCAGCTTGATGATATTCATTAGTTATTTCCACTCCTAATCAAAAACGCTTCAATTCGGTGAGATAAGTACTTTTTGAATGAATGGCTATATCCTTTGAACCTGTAATGGGATCACACTGACTTTGACATATATTGTGCAGAATCATATCCTAAACAACATATTTCAACAGCAGAAACCAGCGTGATGAAATTCACTTGTTATTTCCACTGCGAATCATAAACGCTTCAACTCGATGACATAAGCACTTTTTGATCGAATGGCTATATCTTTTGAACTTGTGTCTGGATTACACTAAATTTGATATATATTGTGCAGAATCACTTCCTAAACAACATATTTCAACAGCAGAAACCAGCTTGACGAAATCCATCAATTATTTCCACTCCTAATCAAAAACGCTTCAACCCGATAAGATAAGCAGTTTTTGAACGAATGGCTATGTCTTTTGAACCTGTAATATGATTACACTAAATTTGACATATATTGTGCAGAATCATATCCTAAAAAACATATTTCAAGAGCAGAAACCAGCTTGATGAAATTCATTGATTATTTCCACTCCGAATCCAAAAACGCATCAACTCGGTGAGATAAGTACTTTTTGAACGAATGGCGATATCTTTTGAACCTATGAAGGGATTACACTGAATTTGACATATATTGTGCAGAATTATGTCCTAAACAACATATTTCAACAGCAGAAACCAGCGTGATGAAATTCAAAAGTTATTTCCACTCCTAATCAAAAACGCTTCAACTCGGTGAGATAAGTACTTTTTGAACGAATGGCTATATCTTTTGAACTTGTGAAGGGGTTACACTTAATTTGACATATGTTGTGCAGAATTATGTCATAAACAACATATTTCAACAGCAGAAACCAGCTTGATGATATCCATTAGTTATTTCCACTCCGAAAAAAAATCGCTTAAACTCGGTCTCATAAGCATGTTTTGAACGAATGTCTATATCCTTTGAACCTGTAATGGGCTCACAAGAATTTGACATATATTGTGCAGAATCATGTCCTAAACAACTTATTTCAACAGCAGAAACCAGCGTGATGAAATTCACTGGTTATTTCCACTACGAATCAAAAATGCTTCAACTCGGTGAGATAAGCACTTTTTGAAAGAATGGCTATATCTTTTGAACCTATGAAGGGATTACACTGAAGTTGACATATATTGTGCAGAATCATGTCCTGAACAACATATTTAGACAGCAGAAGGCATCTTGATTCTTTCATTAGTTATTTCCACTGCGAATCATAAACGCTTCAACTCGATGACATAAGCACTTTTTGATCGAATGGCTATATCTTTTGGACTTGTGTCTGGATTACACTAAATTTGATATATATTGTGCAGAATCACTTCCTAAACAACATATTTCAACAGCAGAAAACAGCTTGACGAAATCCATCAATTATTTCCACTCCTAATCAAAAACGCTTCAACCCTATAAGATAAGCAGTTTTTGAACGAATGGCTATATCTTTTGAACCTGTGATGTGATTACACTAAATTTGACATATATTGTGCAGAATCATATCCTTAACAACATATTTCAACAGCAGAAACCAGCTTGATGAAATTTACCTGTTAATTCAACTCTGAATAAAAAACACTTCAACTCGGTGAGATAAGTACTTTTTGAACGAATGGCTATATCTTTTGAACCTGTGAAGGGATTACACTGAATTTGACATATATTGTTCAGAATCATATCCTAAAAAACATATTTCAACAGCAGAAACGAGCTTGATGAAATTCATTGGTTATTTCCTCTCCGAATAAAAAACGCCTCAACTCGGTGAGATAAGTTCTTTTGGAACGACTGGTGATTTCTATTGAACCTATGAAGGGATTACACTGAATTGGACATATATTTCGCAGAATCATGTTCTAAACAACATATTTCAACAGCAAAAACGATTTTGATGAAATTTATTAGTTATTTCCACACCGAATCAAAAACGCTTCAACTCGGTAAGATAAGCACTTTTTGAACGAATGGATATATCTTTTGAACTTGTGAAGGGATTACACTGAATTTGACATGTAATGTGCAGAATCATGTCCTAAACAACATATTTCAACAGCAGAAACCAGCTTGATGAAATTCATTTGTTATTTCCACTCCTAATCAAAAACGCTTCAACTCGGTGAGATGAGCAATTTTTGAACGAAATGCTATATCTTTTGAACTTGTGAAGGGATTACACTGAATTTGACATATATTGTGCAGAATCATGTCCTAAACAACATATTTCAACAGTAGAAATCTACTTGATGAAATTCATTAGTTATTGCCACTCCTAATCAAAATTGCTTCAACTCGGTGAGGTAAGCACTTTTTGCACGAATGGCTATATCTTTTGATCTTGTCGCTGGATTACACTGAATTTGACATGTGTTCTGCAAAATCATGTCCAAAACAACATATTTCAACAGCAGAAACCAGCTTGATTAAATCCATTAGTTATTTCCACTCTCAATCAAAAACGCTTCAACCCGATAAGATAAGCAGTTTTTGAACGAATGGCTATGTCTTTTGTACCTGTGATGTGATTACACTAAATTTGACATATATTGTGCAGAATCATATCCTAAAAAACATATTTCAAGAGCAAAAACCAGCTTGATGAAATTCATTGATTATTTCCACTCCGAATCCAAAAACGCTTCAACTCGGTGAGATAAGTACTTTTTGAACGAATGGCGATATCTTTTGAACCTATGAAGGGATTACACTGAATTTGACATATATTGTGCAGAATCATGTCCTAAACAACATATTTCAACAGCAGAAACCAGCTTGATGAAATTCATTAGTTATTTCCACTCCTAAACAAAAACGCTTCAACTCGGTGAGATAAGCATTATTTGCAAGAATGGCTATATCTTTTGATCTTGTTGCTGGATTACACTGAATTTCAAATATTTTCTGCAGAATCATGTCCTAAACAACATATTTCAACAGCAGAAACCAGCTTGATGAAATTCATTAGTTATTTCTACTCCGAATCAAAAACGCTCAACTCGGTGAGATAAGCACTTTTTGATCGAATGGCAATATCTTTTGAACTTGTCGCTGGATTGTACTGAATTTGACATATTTGGTGCAAAATCTTGTCCTAAACAACTTATTTCAACAGCAGGAACCAGCTTGATGAAATTCATTTGTTATATCCACTCCTAATCAAAAACGCTTAAACTCGGTCTCATAAGCATGTTTTGAACGAATGTCTATATCCTTTGAACCTGTAATGGGCTCACAAGAATTTGACATATATTGTGCAGAATCATGTCCTAAACAACATATTTCAACAGCTGAAACTAGCTTAATGAAATTCAATAGTTATTTTCGCTCCTAATCAAAAACTCTTCAACTTGGTGAGATAAGCAATTTTTGAACGAATGGCTATATCTTTTGAACCTGTGATGGGATTTCACAGAATTTGACATATATTGTGCAGAACCATGTCCTAAACAACATATTTCAACAGCAGAAACCAGTTTGATGAAATTCATTAGTTATTTCCACTCCGAATCAAAAACACTTCAACTCGGTGAGATAAGTACTTTTTGAACGAATGGCTATATCTTTTGAACTTGTGAAGGGATTACACTTAATTTGACATATATTGTGCAGAATTATGTCATAAACAACATATTTCAACAGCAGAAACCAGTTTGATGAAATTCATTAGTTATTTCCACTCCGAATCAAAAACGCTTCAACTCGGTGAGATAAAAACTTTTTATCGAATAGCTATATCTTTTGAACTTGTAGCTGGATTACACTGAATTTGACATGTGTTTTGCAGAATCATGTCCTAAACAACATATTTCAACACCAGTAACCATCTTGATGAAATCCATCGGTTATTTCCACTCCTAATCAAAAACGCTTCAACCCGATAAGATAAGCAGTTTTTGAACGAAAGGCTATATCTTTTGAACCTGTGTTGTGATTACACTAAATTTGACATATATTGTGCAGAATCATATCCTAAAAACATATTTCAACAGCAGAAACCAGCCTGATGAAATTCATTGGTTATTCCCACTCTGAATAAAAAAAGCTTCATCTCGGTGAGATAAGTACTTTTGGAACAAATGGCGATATCTTTTTAACCTATGAAGGGATTACACTGAATTTGACATATAGTGTGCAGAATAATGTTCTAAACAACTTATATCAACAGCAGAAAAAAGATTGATGAAATTCAATAGTTATTTCCACTCCTAATCAAAAACGCTTCAACTCGGTGAGATAAGTACTTTTTGAATGAATGGCTATATCCTTTGAACCTGTAATGGGATCACACTGACTTTGACATATATTGTGCAGAATCATATCCTAAACAACATATTTCAACAGCAGAAACCAGCGTGATGAAATTCACTGGTTATTTCCACTCCGAATCAAAAACGCTTGAACTCGGTGAGATAAGCACTTTTTGAACGAATGGCTATATCTTTTGAACCTGTGATGTGATTACACTAAATTTGACATATAGTGTGCAGAATAATGTTCTACACAGCATATATCAACAGCAGAAACCAGCTTGATGAAATTCATTAGTTATTTCCACTCCTAATCAGAAACGTCTCAACTGGGTGAGTTAAGCACTTTTTGAACGAATGGCTATATCTTTTTAACTTGTGAAGGGATTACACTGAATTTGACATATATTGTCCAGAATCATGTCCTAAACAACATATATCAACAGCAGAAACGAGCTTGATGAAAGTAATTGGTTATTTCCACTCCGAATCAAAAACGCCTCAACTCGGTCAGATAAGTTCTTTTGGAACGACTGGCTATATCTTTTGAACTTGTGAAGGGATTACACTTAATTTGACATATATTGTGCAGAATCATGTCCTAAACAACATATTTCAACAGCAGAAACCAGCTTGATGAAATTCATTAGTTATTTCCACTCCTAATCAAAAACGCTTCAACCCGATAAGATAAGCAGTTTTTGAACGAATGGCTATATCTTTTGAACTTGTGAAGGGATTACACTTAATTTGACATATATTGTGCAGAATCATGTCCTAAACAACATATTTCAACAGTAGAAATCTACTTGATGAAATTCATTAGTTATTGCCACTCCTAATCAAAATTGCTTCAACTCGGTGAGATAAGCACTTTTTGCACGAATGGCTATATCTTTTGATCTTGTCGCTGGATTACACTGAATTTGACATGTGTTCTGCAAAATCATGTCCAAAACAACATATTTCAACAGCAGAAACCAGCTTGATTAAATCCATTAGTTATTTCCACTCTCAATCAAAAACGCTTCAACCCGATAAGATAAGCAGTTTTTGAACGAATGGCTATGTCTTTTGTACCTGTGATGTGATTACACTAAATTTGACATATATTGTGCAGAATCATATCCTAAAAAACATATTTCAAGAGCAAAAACCAGCTTGATGAAATTCATTGATTATTTCCACTCCGAATCCAAAAACGCTTCAACTCGGTGAGATAAGTACTTTTTGAACGAATGGCGATATCTTTTGAACCTATGAAGGGATTACACTGAATTTGACATATATTGTGCAGAATCATGTCCTAAACAACATATTTCAACAGCAGAAACCAGCTTGATGAAATTCATTAATTATTTCCACTCCTAAACAAAAACGCTTCAACTCGGTGAGATAAGCATTATTTGCAAGAATGGCTATATCTTTTGATCTTGTTGCTGGATTACACTGAATTTCAAATATTTTCTGCAGAATCATGTCCTAAACAACATATTTCAACAGCAGAAACCAGCTTGATGAAATTCATTAGTTATTTCTACTCCGAATCAAAAACGCTCAACTCGGTGAGATAAGCACTTTTTGATCGAATGGCAATATCTTTTGAACTTGTCGCTGGATTGTACTGAATTTGACATATTTGGTGCAAAATCTTGTCCTAAACAACTTATTTCAACAGCAGGAACCAGCTTGATGAAATTCATTTGTTATATCCACTCCTAATCAAAAACGCTTAAACTCGGTCTCATAAGCATGTTTTGAACGAATGTCTATATCCTTTGAACCTGTAATGGGCTCACAAGAATTTGACATATATTGTGCAGAATCATGTCCTAAACAACATATTTCAACAGCTGAAACTAGCTTAATGAAATTCAATAGTTATTTTCGCTCCTAATCAAAAACTCTTCAACTTGGTGAGATAAGCAATTTTTGAACGAATGGCTATATCTTTTGAACCTGTGATGGGATTTCACAGAATTTGACATATATTGTGCAGAACCATGTCCTAAACAACATATTTCAACAGCAGAAACCAGTTTGATGAAATTCATTAGTTATTTCCACTCCGAATCAAAAACACTTCAACTCGGTGAGATAAGTACTTTTTGAACGAATGGCTATATCTTTTGAACTTGTGAAGGGATTACACTTAATTTGACATATATTGTGCAGAATTATGTCATAAACAACATATTTCAACAGCAGAAACCAGTTTGATGAAATTCATTAGTTATTTCCACTCCGAATCAAAAACGCTTCAACTCGGTGAGATAAGCACTTTTTATCGAATAGCTATATCTTTTGAACTTGTAGCTGGATTACACTGAATTTGACATGTGTTTTGCAGAATCATGTCCTAAACAACATATTTCAACACCAGTAACCATCTTGATGAAATCCATCGGTTATTTCCACTCCTAATCAAAAACGCTTCAACCCGATAAGATAAGCAGTTTTTGAACGAAAGGCTATATCTTTTGAACCTGTGTTGTGATTACACTAAATTTGACATATATTGTGCAGAATCATATCCTAAAAACATATTTCAACAGCAGAAACCAGCCTGATGAAATTCATTGGTTATTCCCACTCTGAATAAAAAACGCTTCAACTCAGTGAGTTATGCAGTTTTTGAACAAATGGCTAAATCTTTTGAACTTACGGCTGGATTACACTGAATTTGACATATATTGTGCAGAATAATGTTCTAAACAACTTATATCAACAGCAGAAAAAAGATTGATGAAATTCAATAGTTATTTCCACTCCTAATCAAAAACGCTTCAACTCGGTGAGATAAGTACTTTTTGAATGAATGGCTATATCCTTTGAACCTGTAATGGGATCACACTGACTTTGACATATATTGTGCAGAATCATATCCTAAACAACATATTTCAACAGCAGAAACCAGCGTGATGAAATTCACTGGTTATTTCCACTCCGAATCAAAAACGCTTGAACTCGGTGAGATAAGCACTTTTTGAACGAATGGCTATATCTTTTGAACCTATGAAGGGATTACACTGAAGTTGACATATATTGTGCAGAATCATGTCCTGAACAACATATTTAGACAGCAGAAAGCATCTTGATTCTTTCATTAGTTATTTCCACTGCGAATCATAAACGCTTCAACTCGATGACATAAGCACTTTTTGATCGATTGGCTATATCTTTTGAACTTGTGTCTGGATTACACTAAATTTGATATATATTGTGCAGAATCACTTCCTAAACAACATATTTCAACAGCAGAAACCAGCTTGACGAAATCCATCAATTATTTCCACTCCTAATCAAAAACGCTTCAACCCGATAAGATAAGCTCTTTTTGAACGAATGGCTATATCTTTTGAACCTGTGATGTGATTACACTAAATTTGACATATAGTGTGCAGAATAATGTTCTACACAGCATATATCAACAGCAGAAACCAGCTTGATGAAATTCATTAGTTATTTCCACTCCTAATCAGAAACGTCTCAACTGGGTGAGTTAAGCACTTTTTGAACGAATGGCTATATCTTTTTAACTTGTGAAGGGATTACACTGAATTTGACATATATTGTCCAGAATCATGTCCTAAACAACATATATCAACAGCAGAAACGAGCTTGATGAAAGTAATTGGTTATTTCCACTCCGAATCAAAAACGCCTCAACTCGGTCAGATAAGTTCTTTTGGAACGACTGGCTATATCTTTTGAACTTGTGAAGGGATTACACTTAATTTGACATATATTGTGCAGAATCATGTCCTAAACAACATATTTCAACAGCAGAAACCAGCTTGATGAAATTCATTAGTTATTTCCACTCCTAATCAAAAACGCTTCAACCCGATAAGATAAGCAGTTTTTGAACGAATGGCTATATCTTTTGAACTTGTGAAGGGGTTACACTTAATTTGACATATATTGTGCAGAATTATGTCATAAACAACATATTTCAACAGCAGATACCAGCTTGATGAAATTTTATTAGTTATTTCCACTCCTAAACAAAAATGCTTCAACTCGGTGAGATAAGCATTATTTGCAAGAATGGCTATATCATTTGATCTTGTTGCTGGATTACACATAATTTGAAATATTTTCTGCAGAATCATGTCCTAAACAACATATTTCAACAGCAGAAACCAGCTTGATGAAATTCATTAGTTATTTCTACTCCGAATCAAAAACGCTCAACTCGGTGAGATAAGCACTTTTTGATCGAATGGCAATATCTTTTGAACTTGTCGCTGGATTATACTGAATTTGACATATTTTGTGCAAAATCTTGTCCTAAACAACATATTTCAACAGCAGGAACCAGCTTGATGAAATTCATTAGTTATATCCACTCCTAATCAAAAACGCTTCAACTCGGTCTCATAAGCGTGTTTTGAACGAATGGCTATATCCTTTGAACCTGTAATGGGCTCACAAGAATTTGACATATATTGTGCAGAATCATGTCCTAAACAACATATTTCAACAGCAGAAACCAGTTTGATGATATTCATTAGTTATTTCCACTCCGAATTAAAAACGCTTCAACTCGGTGAGATAAGCACTTTTTGATCGAATAGCTATATCTTTTGAACTTGTAGCTGGATTACACTGAATTTGACATGTGTTTTGCAGAATCATGTCCTAAACAACATATTTCAACAGCAGTAACCAGCTTGATGAAATTAAATAGTTATTTCCGCTCCTAATCAAAAACTCTTCAACTTGGTGAGATAAGCAATTTTTGAACGAATGCCTTCATCTTTTGAACCTGTGATGGGATTACACTAAATTTGACATATATTGTGCAGAATCATGTCCTAAAGAACATATTTCAACAGCAGAAACCAGCTTGATGAAATTCAAAAGTTATTTCCACTCCTAATCAAAAACGCTTCAACTCGGTGAGATAAGTACTTTTTGAACGAATGGCTATATCTTTTGAACTTGTGAAGGGATTACACTGAATTTGACATATATTGTGCAGAATCTTGTCCTAGACAACATATTTCAAAAGCGGAAACCAGCTTGATGAAATTCATTAGTTATTTCCATTCCGAATCAAAAATGCTTCAACACGGTGAGATAAGCAGTTTTTTATCGAATGGCTATATCTTTTGAACTTGTCACTGGATTATACTGAATTTGACATATTTTGTGCAGAATCTTGTCCTAAAAAACATATTTCAACAGCTGGAACCAGCTTGATGAAATTCATTAGTTATTTCCACTCCTAATCAGAAACGTCTAAACTCGGTGAGATAAGCACTTTTTTCACGAATGGCTATATCTTTTGATCTTATCGCTGGATTACACTTAATTTGACATATGTTTTGCAGAATCATGTCCTAAACAACATATTTCAACAGCAGAAACCAGCTTGACGAAATCCATCAGTTATTTCCACTCCTAATCAAAAACGCTTCAACCTGATAAGATAAGCAGTTTTTGAACGAATGGCTATATCTTTTGAACCTGTGATGTGATTACACTAAATTTGACATATATTGTTCAGAATCATATCCTAAAAAACATATTTCAACACCAGAAACCAGCTTGATGAAATTCATTGGTTATTTCCACTCCGAATCAAAAACGCCTCAACTCGGTGAGATAAGTTCTTTTGGAACGACTGGCGATTTCTTTTGAACCTATGAAGGGATTACACTGAATTGGACATATATTGTGCAAAATCATGTTCTAAACAACATATTTCAACAGATAAAACCAGTTTGATGAAATTCATTAGTTATTTCCACTCCGAATCAAAAACGCTTCAACTCGGTGAGATAAGCACTTTTTGAACGAATGGCTATATCTTTTGAACTTGTGAAGGGATTACACTGAATTTGACATATATTGTGAAGAATCATGTCCTAAACAACATATTTCAACAGCAGAAACCAGCTTGATGAAATCATTAGTTATTTCCACTCCTAATCAAAAACGCTTCAACTCGGTGAGATAAGTCCTTTTTGAACGAATGGCTATATCCTTTGAACCTGTAATGGGATCACACTGACTTTGACATATATTGTGCAGAATCATATCCTAAACAACATATTTCAACAGCAGAAACCAGCTTGATGAAATTCATTAGTTATTTCCACTCCTAATCAAAAACGCTTCAACTCGGTGAGATGAGCAATTTTTGAACGAAATGCTATATCTTTTGAACTTTTGAATGGATTACACTGAATTTGACATATATTGTGCAGATTCATGTCCTAAACAACATATTTCAACAGTAGAAATCTACTTGATGAAATTCATTAGTTATTTCCACTCCTAATCAAAAACGCTTCAACTCCCTGAGATAAGCACTTTTTGAACGAATGGCTATATCTTTTCATCTTGTCGCTGGATTACACTGAATTTGACATATATTTTGCAGAATCATGTTCTAAACAACATATTTCAATAGCAGAAACCAGCTTGATGAAATTCATTAGTTATTTCCACTCCTAATCAAAAACGCTTCAACTCGGTGAGATAAAGACTTTTTGAACGAATGGCTATATCTTTTTAGCCTGTAATGGGATTACACTGAATTTGACATATATTGTGCAGAATCATGTCCAAAACCACATATATCAACAGAAAAAAGCAACTTGGTGAAATTCATTAGTTATTTCCAATTCAACTCAAACACAATTAAATTCGATAAGATAAGCAGTATTTGACCTTATGGCTATATCTTTTGAATTTGTAGCTGGATTACACTGAATATGACATATATTGTGTAGAATCATGTCCGAAACGACATATATCAACAGCAAAAACAAGCATATTGAAATTCATTAACTATTTCCGCTCCATCTCAAAAACGCTTCAACTCAGTGAGTTATGCAGTTTTTGAACAAATGGCTAAATCTTTTGAACTTACGGCTGGATTACACTGAATTTGACATATATTGTGCAGAATAATGTTCTAAACAACTTATATCAACAGCAGAAAAAAGATTGATGAAATTCAATAGTTATTTCCACTCCTAATCAAAAACGCTTCAACTCGGTGAGATAAGTACTTTTTGAATGAATGGCTATATCCTTTGAACCTGTAATGGGATCACACTGACTTTGACATATATTGTGCAGAATCATATCCTAAACAACATATTTCAACAGCAGAAACCAGCGTGATGAAATTCACTGGTTATTTCCACTCCGAATCAAAAACGCTTGAACTCGGTGAGATAAGCACTTTTTGAACGAATGGCTATATCTTTTGAACCTATGAAGGGATTACACTGAAGTTGACATATATTGTGCAGAATCATGTCCTGAACAACATATTTAGACAGCAGAAAGCATCTTGATTCTTTCATTAGTTATTTCCACTGCGAATCATAAACGCTTCAACTCGATGACATAAGCACTTTTTGATCGATTGGCTATATCTTTTGAACTTGTGTCTGGATTACACTAAATTTGATATATATTGTGCAGAATCACTTCCTAAACAACATATTTCAACAGCAGAAACCAGCTTGACGAAATCCATCAATTATTTCCACTCCTAATCAAAAACGCTTCAACCCGATAAGATAAGCTCTTTTTGAACGAATGGCTATATCTTTTGAACCTGTGATGTGATTACACTAAATTTGACATACAGTGTGCAGAATAATGTTCTACACAGCATATATCAACAGCAGAAACCAGCTTGATGAAATTCATTAGTTATTTCCACTCCTAATCAGAAACGTCTCAACTGGGTGAGTTAAGCACTTTTTGAACGAATGGCTATATCTTTTTAACTTGTGAAGGGATTACACTGAATTTGACATATATTGTCCAGAATCATGTCCTAAACAACATATATCAACAGCAGAAACGAGCTTGATGAAAGTAATTGGTTATTTCCACTCCGAATCAAAAACGCCTCAACTCGGTCAGATAAGTTCTTTTGGAACGACTGGCTATATCTTTTGAACTTGTGAAGGGATTACACTTAATTTGACATATATTGTGCAGAATCATGTCCTAAACAACATATTTCAACAGCAGAAACCAGCTTGATGAAATTCATTAGTTATTTCCACTCCTAATCAAAAACGCTTCAACCCGATAAGATAAGCAGTTTTTGAACGAATGGCTATATCTTTTGAACTTGTGAAGGGGTTACACTTAATTTGACATATATTGTGCAGAATTATGTCATAAACATCATATTTCAACAGCAGATACCAGCTTGATGAAATTTTATTAGTTATTTCCACTCCTAAACAAAAATGCTTCAACTCGGTGAGATAAGCATTATTTGCAAGAATGGCTATATCATTTGATCTTGTTGCTGGATTACACATAATTTGAAATATTTTCTGCAGAATCATGTCCTAAACAACATATTTCAACAGCAGAAACCAGCTTGATGAAATTCATTAGTTATTTCTACTCCGAATCAAAAACGCTCAACTCGGTGAGATAAGCACTTTTTGATCGAATGGCAATATCTTTTGAACTTGTCGCTGGATTATACTGAATTTGACATATTTTGTGCAAAATCTTGTCCTAAACAACATATTTCAACAGCAGGAACCAGCTTGATGAAATTCATTAGTTATATCCACTCCTAATCAAAAACGCTTCAACTCGGTCTCATAAGCGTGTTTTGAACGAATGGCTATATCCTTTGAACCTGTAATGGGCTCACAAGAATTTGACATATATTGTGCAGAATCATGTCCTAAACAACATATTTCAACAGCAGAAACCAGTTTGATGATATTCATTAGTTATTTCCACTCCGAATTAAAAACGCTTCAACTCGGTGAGATAAGCACTTTTTGATCGAATAGCTATATCTTTTGAACTTGTAGCTGGATTACACTGAATTTGACATGTGTTTTGCAGAATCATGTCCTAAACAACATGTTTCAACAGCAGTAACCAGCTTGATGAAATTAAATAGTTATTTCCGCTCCTAATCAAAAACTCTTCAACTTGGTGAGATAAGCAATTTTTGAACGAATGCCTTCATCTTTTGAACCTGTGATGGGATTACACTAAATTTGACATATATTGTGCAGAATCATGTCCTAAAGAACATATTTCAACAGCAGAAACCAGCTTGATGAAATTCAAAAGTTATTTCCACTCCTAATCAAAAACGCTTCAACTCGGTGAGATAAGTACTTTTTGAACGAATGGCTATATCTTTTGAACTTGTGAAGGGATTACACTGAATTTGACATATATTGTGCAGAATCTTGTCCTAGACAACATATTTCAACAGCGGAAACCAGCTTGATGAAATTCATTAGTTATTTCCATTCCGAATCAAAAATGCTTCAACACGGTGAGATAAGCAGTTTTTTATCGAATGGCTATATCTTTTGAACTTGTCACTGGATTATACTGAATTTGACATATTTTGTGCAGAATCTTGTCCTAAAAAACATATTTCAACAGCGGGAACCAGCTTGATGAAATTCATTAGTTATTTCCACTCCTAATCAGAAACGTCTAAACTCGGTGAGATAAGCACTTTTTTCACGAATGGCTATATCTTTTGATCTTATCGCTGGATTACACTTAATTTGACATATGTTTTGCAGAATCATGTCCTAAACAACCTATTTCAACAGCAGAAACCAGCTTGACGAAATCCATCAGTTATTTCCACTCCTAATCAAAAACGCTTCAACCTGATAAGATAAGCAGTTTTTGAACGAATGGCTATATCTTTTGAACCTGTGATGTGATTACACTAAATTTGACATATATTGTTCAGAATCATATCCTAAAAAACATATTTCAACACCAGAAACCAGCTTGATGAAATTCATTGGTTATTTCCACTCCGAATCAAAAACGCCTCAACTCGGTGAGATAAGTTCTTTTGGAACGACTGGCGATTTCTTTTGAACCTATGAAGGGATTACACTGAATTGGACATATATTGTGCAAAATCATGTTCTAAACAACATATTTCAACAGATAAAACCAGTTTGATGAAATTCATTAGTTATTTCCACTCCGAATCAAAAACGCTTCAACTCGGTGAGATAAGCACTTTTTGAACGAATGGCTATATCTTTTGAACTTGTGAAGGGATTACACTGAATTTGACATATATTGTGAAGAATCATGTTCTTAACAACATATTTCAACAGCAGAAACCAGCTTGATGAAATCATTAGTTATTTCCACTCCTAATCAAAAACGCTTCAACTCGGTGAGATAAGTCCTTTTTGAACGAATGGCTATATCCTTTGAACCTGTAATGGGATCACACTGACTTTGACATATATTGTGCAGAATCATATCCTAAACAACATATTTCAACAGCAGAAACCAGCTTGATGAAATTCAATAGTTATTTCCACTCCTAATCAAAAACGCTTCAACTCGGTGAGATGAGCAATTTTTGAACGAAATGCTATATCTTTTGAACTTTTGAAGGGATTACAC
The DNA here is from genome assembly GCF_037954325.1 of Fistularia commersonii. NCBI lineage: Eukaryota > Metazoa > Chordata > Actinopteri > Syngnathiformes > Fistulariidae > Fistularia > Fistularia commersonii. The sequence continues at coordinate 717,467 of NW_028234005.1, forward strand.
TGAATTTGACATATATTGTGCAGATTCATGTCCTAAACAACATATTTCAACAGTAGAAATCTACTTGATGAAATTCATTAGTTATTTCCACTCCTAATCAAAAACGCTTCAACTCCCTGAGATAAGCACTTTTTGAACGAATGGCTATATCTTTTCATCTTGTCGCTGGATTACACTGAATTTGACATATATTTTGCAGAATCATGTTCTAAACAACATATTTCAATAGCAGAAACCAGCTTGATGAAATTCATTAGTTATTTCCACTCCTAATCAAAAACGCTTCAACTCGGTGAGATAAAGACTTTTTGAACGAATGGCTATATCTTTTTAGCCTGTAATGGGATTACACTGAATTTGACATATATTGTGCAGAATCATGTCCAAAACCACATATATCAACAGAAAAAAGCAACTTGGTGAAATTCATTAGTTATTTCCAATCCAACTCAAACACAATTAAATTCGATAAGATAAGCAGTATTTGACCTTATGGCTATATCTTTTGAATTTGTAGCTGGATTACACTGAATATGACATATATTGTGTAGAATCATGTCCGAAACGACATATATCAACAGCAAAAACCAGCATATTGAAATTCATTAACTATTTCCGCTCCATCTCAAAAACGCTTCAACTCAGTGAGTTATGCAGTTTTTGAACAAATGGCTAAATCTTTTGAACTTACGGCTGGATTACACTGAATTTGACATATATTGTGCAGAATCATACACTTAACAACAAATTTCAACGGCAGAAACCAGTTTGATGAAATTCATTAATTATTTCCATTCCTAATCATAAACGCTTCAACCCGATAAGAAAAATACTTTTTGAACGAATGGCTATATCTTTTGAACCTGTGTTGCGATTACACTAAATTTGACATATATTGTGCAGAATCATATCCTAAAAACATATTTCAACAGCAGAAACCAGCTTGATGAAATTCATTGGTTATTCCCACTCCGAATCAAAAACGCTTCATCTCGGTGAGATAAGTACTTTTGGAACGAATGGCGATATCTTTTGAACCTATGAAGGGATTACACTGAATTTGACATATAGTGTGCAGAATCATGTTCTAAACAACATATTTCAACAGCAGAAACCAGATTGATGAAATTCAATAGTTATTTCCACTCCGAATCAAAAACGCTTCAACTCTGTGAGATAAGCACTTTTTGATCGAATGGTTATATCTTTTTAACTTGTCGCTGGATTATACTGAATTTGACATATTTTGTGCAGAATCTTGTCCTAAACAACATATTTCAACAGCGGGAACCAGCTTGATGAAATTCATTAGTTATATCCAATTCCTAATCAGAAACACTTCAACTCGGTCTCATGAGCACATTTTGAAAGAATGTCTATATCCTTTGAACCTTTAATGGGCTCACAAGAATTTGACATATATTGTGCAGAATCATGTCCTAAACAACATATTTCAACAGCAGAAACCAGTTTGATGAAATTCATTAGTTATTTCCACTCCGAATCAAAAACGCTTCAACTCGGTGAGATAAGCACTTTTTATCGAATAGCTATATCTTTTGAACTTGTAGCTGGATTACACTGAATTTGACATGTGTTTTGCAGAATCATGGCCTAGACAACATATTTCAACAGCTGTAACCAGCTTGATGAAATCCATCGGTTATTTCCACTCCTAATCAAAAACGCTTCAACCCGATAAGATAAGCAGTTTTTGAACGGATGGCTATATCTTTTGAACCTGTGTTGTGATTACACTAAATTTGACATATATTGTGCAGAATCATATCCTAAAAACATATTTCAACAGCAGAAACCGGCTTGATGAAATTCATTGGTTATTCCCACTCTGAATCAAAAAAGCTTCTTCTCGGTGAGATAAGTACTTTTGGAACGAATGGCGATATCTTTTGAACCTATGAAGGGATTACACCGAATTTGACATATAGTGTGCAGAATAATGTTCTAAACAACATATATAAACAGCAGAAACCAGATTGATGAAATTCAATAGTTATTTCCACTCCTAATCAAAAACTCTTCAACTCGGTGAGATAAGTACTTTTTGAACGAATGGCTATATCTTTTGAACCTGTGAAGGGATTACACTGAATTTGACATATATTGTGCAGAATCATGTCCTAAACAACATATTTCAACAGCAGAAACCAGCTTGATGATATTCATTAGTTATTTCCACTCCTAATCAAAAACGCTTCAACTCGGTGAGATAAGTACTTTTTGAATGAATGGCTATATCCTTTGAACCTGTAATGGGATCAAACTGACTTTGACATATATTGTGCAGAATCATATCATAAACAACATATTTCAACAGCAGAAAACAAGGTGATGAAATTCACTGGTTATTTCCACTCCGAATCAAAAACGCTTGAACTCGGTGAGATAAACACTTTTTGAACGAATGGCTATATCTTTTGAACCTATGAAGGGATTACACTGAAGTTGACATATATTGTGCAGAATCATATCCTAAACAACATATTTCAACAGCAGAAACCAGCGTGATGAAATTCACTGGTTATTTCCACTACGAATCAAAAACGCTTGAACTTGGTGAGATAAGCACTTTTTGAACGAATGGCTATATCTTTTGAACCTATGAAGGGATTACACTGAAGTTGACATATATTGTGCAGAATCATGTCCTGAACAACATAATTAGACAGCAGAAAGCATCTTGATTCTTTCATTAGTTATTTCCACTGCGAATCATAAACGCTTCAACTCGATGACATAAGCACTTTTTGATCGAATGGCTATATCTTTTGGACTTGTGTCTGGATTACACTAAATTTGATATATATTGTGCAGAATCACTTCCTAAACAACATATTTCAACAGCAGAAAACAGCTTGACGAAATCCATCAATTATTTCCACTCCTAATCAAAAACGCTTCAACCCGATAAGATAAGCAGTTTTTGAACGAATGGCTATATCTTTTGAACCTGTGATGTGATTACACTAAATTTGACATATATTGTGCAGAATCATATCCTAAACAACATATTTCAACAGCAGAAACCAGCTTGATGAAATTTACCTGTTAATTCAACTCTGAATAAAAAACACTTCAACTCGGTGAGATAAGTACTTTTTGAACGAATGGCTATATCTTTTGAACCTGTGAAGGGATTACACTGAATTTGACATATATTGTTCAGAATCATATCCTAAAAAACATATTTCAACAGCAGAAACGAGCTTGATGAAATTCATTGGTTATTTCCACTCCGAATAAAAAACGCCTCAACTCGGTGAGATAAGTTCTTTTGGAACGACTGGCGATTTCTATTGAACCTATGAAGGGATTACACTGAATTGGACATATATTTCGCAGAATCATGTTCTAAACAACATATTTCAACAGCAAAAACGATTTTGATGAAATTTATTAGTTATTTCCACACCGAATCAAAAACGCTTCAACTCGGTAAGATAAGCACTTTTTGAACGAATGGCTATATCTTTTGAACTTGTGAAGGGATTACACTGAATTTGACATGTAATGTGCAGAATCATGTCCTAAACAACATATTTCAACAGCAGAAACCAGCTTGATGAAATTCATTAGTTATTTCCACTCCGAATCAAAAACGCTTCAACTCGGTGAGATAAGCACTTTTTATCGAATAGCTATATCTTTTGAACTTGTAGCTGGATTACACTGAATTTGACATGTGTTTTGCAGAATCATGTCCTAAACAACATATTTCAACACCAGTAACCATCTTGATGAAATCCATCAGTTATTTCCACTCCTAATCAAAAACACTTCAACCCGATAAGATAAGCAGTTTTTGAACGAATGGCTATATCTTTTGAACCTGTGTTGTGATTACACTAAATTTGACATATATTGTGCAGAATCATATCCTAAAAACATATTTCAACAGCAGAAACCAGCTTGATGAAATTCATTGGTTATTCCCACTCTGAATCAAAAAAGCTTCATCTCGGTGAGATAAGTACTTTTGGAACGAATGGCGATATCTTTTGAACCTATGAAGGGATTACACTGAATTTGACATATAGTGTGCAGAATAATGTTCTAAACAACATATATCAACAGCAGAAACCAGATTGATGAAATTCAATAGTTATTTCCACTCCTAATCAAAAACGCTTCAACTCGGTGAGATAAGTACTTTTTGAACGAATGGCTATATCTTTTGAACCTGTGAAGGGATTACACTGAATTTGATATGTATTGTGCAGAATCATGTCCTAAACAACATATTTCAACAGCAGAAATCAGCTTGATGATATTCATTAGTTATTTCCACTCCTAATCAAAAATGCTTCAACTCGGTGAGATAAGTACTTTTTGAATGAATGGCTATATCCTTTGAACCTGTAATGGGATCACACTGACTTTGACATATATTGTGCAGAATCATATCCTAAACAACATATTTCAACAGCAGAAACCAGCGTGATGAAATTCACTGGTTATTTCCACTCCGAATCAAAAACGCTTGAACTCGGTGAGATAAGCACTTTTTGAACGAATGGCTATATCTTTTGAACCTATGAAGGGATTACACTGAAGTTGACATATATTGTGCAGAATCATGTCCTGAACAACATATTTAGACAGCAGAAAGCATCTTGATTCTTTCATTAGTTATTTCCACTGCGAATCATAAACGCTTCAACTCGATGACATAAGCACTTTTTGATCGAATGGCTATATCTTTTGAACTTGTGTCTGGATTACACTAAATTTGATATATATTGTGCAGAATCACTTCCTAAACCACATATTTCAACAGCAGAAACCAGCTTGACGAAATCCATCAATTATTTCCACTCCTAATCAAAAACGCTTCAACCCGATAAGATAAGCAGTTTTTGAACGAATGGCTATATCTTTTGAACCTGTGATGTGATTACACTAAATTTGACATATATTGTGCAGAATCATATCCTAAACAACATATTTCAACAGCAGAAACCAGCTTGATGAAATTTACCTGTTAATTCAACTCTGAACAAAAAACACTTCAACTCGGTGAGATAAGTACTTTTTGAACGAATGGCTATATCTTTTGAACCTGTGAAGGGATTACACTGAATTTGACATATATTGTGCTGAATCATATCCTAAACAACATATTTCAACAGCAGAAACCAGCTTGATGAAATTCATTAGTTATTTCCACTCCTAATCAAAATCGCTTCAAATCGGTAAGATAAGTACTTTTTGAACGAATGGCTATATCTTTTGGACTTTTGATGGGATATCTCTGAATATGACCTATATTGTGCAGAATCTTGACCTAACAACATATTTCAACAGCAGAAACCATCTTGATGAAATTCATTGGTTATTTCCAATACAAATAAAAAACTCTTCAACTTGGTGACATAAGTACTTTTTGGACGAATGGCTATATCCGTTGAACCTGGAATGGGATCTCACTGAATTTGACATATATTGTGCAGAATCATGTCCTAAACAACATATTTCAACAGCAGAAACCAGCTTGATGAAATTCAAAAGTTATTTCCACTCCTAATCAAAAACGCTTCAACTCAGTGAGATAAGTACTTTTTGAACGAATGGCTATATCTTTTGAAATTGTTAAGGGATTACACTGAATTTGACATATATTGTCCAGAATCATGTCCTAAAAAACAAATTTCAAGAGCAGAAACCAGCTTGATGAAATTCATTAGTAATTTCCACTCCTAATCAGAAACGTCTCAACTCGGTGAGATAAGCACTTTTTGATCGAATGGCTATATCTTTTGAACTTGTCACTGGATTATACTGAATTTGACATATTTTGTGCAGAACCTTGTTCTAAACAGCATATTTCAACAGCGGGAACCAGCTTGATGAAATTCATTAGTTATTTCCACTCCTAATCAGAAACGTCTCAAATCGGTGAGTTAAGCACTTTTTTCACGAATGGCTATATCTTTTGATCTTATCGCTGGATTACACTTAATTTGACATGTGTTTTGCAGAATCATGTCCTTAACAACATATTTCAACAGCAGAAACCAGCTTAACGAAATCCATCAGTTATTTCCACTCCTAATCAAAAACGCTTCAACCCGATAAGATAAGCAGTTTTTGTACGAATGGCTATATCTTTTGAACCTGTGATGTGATTACACTAAATTTGACATATATTGTTCAAAATCATATCCTAAACAACATATTTCAACAGCAGAAAACAGCTTGATGAAATTCATTGGTTATTTCCACTCAGAATCAAAAACGCCTCAACTCGGTGAGATAAGTTCTTTTGGAACGACTGGCGATTTCTTTTGAACCTATAATGGGATCTCACTGAATTGGACATATATTGTGCAGAATCATGTTCTAAACAACATATTTCAACAGCAGAAACCAGCTTGATGAAATTCAAAAGTTATTTCCACTCCTAATCAAAAACGCCTCAACTCGGTGAGATAAGGCCTTTTTGAACGAATGGCTATATCTTTTGAACCTGTAATGGGATCACACTGACTTTGACATATATTGTGCAGAATCATATCCTAAACAACATATTTAGACAGCAGAAAGCATCTTGATTCTTTCATTAGTTATTTCCACTGCGAATCATAAACGCTTCAACTCGATGACATAAGCACTTTTTGATCGAATGGCTATATCTTTTGAACTTGTTGCTGGATTACACTGAATTTGACATGTGTTCTGCAGAATCATGTCCTAAACAACATATTTCAACAGCAGAAACCAGCGTGATGAAATTCAAAAGTTATTTCCACTCCTAATCAAAAACTCTTCAACTTGGTGAGATAAGCAATTTCTGAACGAATGGCTATATCTTTTGAACCTGTGTTGTGATTACACTAAATTTGACATATATTGTGCAGAATCATATCCTAAAAACATATTTCAACAGCAGAAACCAGCTTGATGAAATTCATTGGTTATTCCCACTCTGAATCAAAAAAGCTTCATCTCGGTGAGATAAGTACTTTTGGAACGAATGGCGATATCTTTTGAACCTATGAAGGGATTACACTGAATTTGACATATAGTGTGCAGAATAATGTTCTAAACAACATATATCAACAGCAGAAACCAGATTGATGAAATTCAATAGTTATTTCCACTCCTAATCAAAAACGCTTCAACTCGGTGAGATAAGTACTTTTTGAACGAATGGCTATATCTTTTGAACCTGTGAAGGGATTACACTGAATTTGACATATATTGTGTAGAATCATGTCCTAAACAACATATTTCAACAGCAGAAACCAGCTTGATGATATTCATTAGTTATTTCCACTCCTAATCAAAAACGCTTCAACTCGGTGAGATAAGTACTTTTTGAATGAATGGCTATATCTTTTGAACCTATGAAGGGATTACACTGAAGTTGACATATATTGTGCAAAATCATGTCCTGAACAACATATTTAGACAGCAGAAACCAGCTTGATGATATTCATTAGTTATTTCCACTCCTAATCATAAACGCTTCAACTCGATGACATAAGCACTTTTTGATCGAATGGCTATATCTTTTGAACTTGTGTCTGGATTACACTAAATTTGATATATATTGTGCAGAATCACTTCCTAAACAACATATTTCAACAGCAGAAACCAGCTTGACGAAATCCATCAATTATTTCCACTCCTAATCAAAAACGCTTCAACCCGATAAGATAAGCAGTTTTTGAACGAATGGCTATATCTTTTGAACCTGTGATGTGATTACACTAAATTTGACATATATTGTGCAGAATCATATCCTAAACAACATATTTCAACAGCAGAAACCAGCTTGATGAAATTTACCTGTTAATTCAACTCTGAATAAAAAACACTTCAACTCGGTGAGATAAGTACTTTTTGAACGAATGGCTATATCTTTTGAACTTGTGAAGGGATTACACTGAATTTGACATATATTGTGCTGAATCATATCCTAAACAACATATTTCAACAGCAGAAACCAGCTTGATGAAATTCATTAGTTATTTCCACTCCTAATCAAAATCGCTTCAAATCGGTAAGATAAGTACTTTTTGAACGAATGGCTATATCTTTTGAACATGTGAAGGGATCACACTGACTTTGACATATATTGTGCAGAATCATATCCTAAACAACATATTTCAACAGCAGAAACCAGCTTGATGAAATCCATTAGTTATTTCCACTCCTAATCAAAAACGCTTCAACCCGATAAGATAAGCAGTTTTTGAACGAATGGCTATATCTTTTGATCCTGTGATGTGATTCCATTGAATTTGACATATATTGTGCAGAATCATATCCTAAAAAACATATTTCAACAGCAGAAACCAGCTTGATGAAATTCATTGATTATTTCCACGCCGAATCCAAAAAAAACGCTCCAACTCGGTGAGTTAAGTACTTTTTGAACAAATGGCGATATCTTTTGAACCTATGAAGGGATTATACTGAATATGACATATGTTGTGCTGAATCATGTCCTCAACAACATATTTCAACAGCAGAAACCAGCGGGATGAAATTCAAAAAATTTTTCCACTCCTAATTAAAAACGCCTCAACTCGGTGAGATAAGTACTTTTTGAACGAATTGCGATATCTTTTTAACCTATGAGGGGATTACACTGAATTTGACATATATTGTGCAGAATCATGTCCTAAACAACATATTTCAGCAGCAAAAACCAGCGTGATGAAATTCAAAAGTTATTTCCACTCCTAATCAAAAACGCTTCAACTCGGTGAGATAAGCACTTTTTGAACGAATGGCAATATCCTTTGAACCTGTAATGGGATCACACTGAATTTGAGAGTGCAGAATCATATCCAAAAAAACACATTTCAACAGCAGAAACCAGCTTGATGAAATTCATTAGTTATTTCCACTCCTAAACAAAAATGCTTCAACTCGGTGAGATAAGCATTATTTGCACGAAAGGCTATATCTTTTGATCTTGTCGCTGGATTACACTGAATTTTATATATTTTCTGCAGAATCATGTCCTAGACAACATATTTCAACAGCAGAAACAAGCTTGATGAAATTCATTAATTATTTTTACTCCGAATCAAAAACGCTTCAACTCGGTGAGATAAGCACTTTTTGATCGAATGGCAATATCTTTTGAAAATGTCGCTGGATTATACTGAATTTGACATATTTTGTGCAGAATCTTGTCCTAAACAAAATTTTTTAACAGCAGGAACCAGCTTGATGAAATTCATTAGTTATTTGCACTCCTAATCAAAAACGCTTCAACTCGGTCTCAGAAACACGTTTTGAACGAATGGCTATATCCTTTGAACCTGTAATCGGCTCACAAGAATTTGACATATATTGTCCAGAATAATGTCCTAAACAACAAATTTCAAGAGCAGAAACCATTGTGATGAAATTCATTAGTTATTTCCAATACTAATCAAAAACGCTTCAACTCGGTGAGATAAGCACTTTTTGAACGAATGGCTATATCTTTTGGACTTTTGATGGGATTTCACTGAATTTGACATATATTGTGCAGAATTATGTCCTAAACAACATATTTCAACAGCAGAAACCAGTTTGATGAAATTCATTAGTTATTTACACTCCTAATCAGAAACGTCTCAACTCGGTGAGTTAAGCACTTTTTGAACGAATGGCTATATCTTTTGGACTTTTGATGGGATATCTCTGAATATGACCTATATTGTGCAGAATCTTGACCTAACAACATATTTCAACAGCAGAAACCATCTTGATGAAATTCATTGGTTATTTCCAATACTAATCAAAAACTCTTCAACTTGGTGACATAAGTACTTTTTGGACGAATGGCTATATCCGTTGAACCTGTAATGGGATCTCACTGAATTGGACATATATTGTGCAGAATCATGTCCTAAACAACATATTTCAACAGCAGAAACCAGCTTGATGAAATTCAAAAGTTATTTCCACTCCTAATCAAAAACGCTTCAACTCAGTGAGATAAGTACTTTTTGAACGAATGGCTATATCTTTTGAAATTGTGAAGGGATTACACTGAATTTGACATATATTGTCCAGAATCATGTCCTAAAAAACAAATTACAAGAGCAGAAACCAGCTTGATGAAATTCATTAGTAATTTCCACTCCTAATCAGAAAGGTCTCAACTCGGTGAGATAAGCACTTTTTGATCGAATGGCTATATCTTTTGAACTTGTCACTGGATTATACTTAATTTGACATGTGTTTTGCAGAATCATGTCCTTAACAACATATTTCAACAGCAGAAACCAGCTTGATGAAATTCAAAAGTTATTTCCACTCCTAATCAAAAATGCTTCAACTCGGTGAGATAAGCACTTTTTTCACGAATGGCTATATCTTTTGATCTTATCGCTGGATTACACTTAATTTGACATGTGTTTTGCAGAATCATGTCCTTAACAACATATTTCAACAGCAGAAACCAGCTTAACGAAATCCATCAGTTATTTCCCCTCCTAATCAAAAACGCTTCAACCCGATAAGATAAGCAGTTTTTGAACGACTGGCGATTTCTTTTGAACCTATGAAGGGATTACACTGAATTGGACATATATTGTGCAGAATCATGTTCTAAACAACATATTTCAACAGCAGAAACCAGCTTGATGAAATTCAAAAGTTATTTCCACTCCTAATCAAAAACGCCTCAACTCGGTGAGATAAGTCCTTTTTGAACGAATGGCTATATCCTTTGAACCTGTAATGGGATCACACTGACTTTGACATATATTGTGCAGAATCATATCCTAAACAACATATTTCAACAGCAGAAACCAGCTTGATGAAATTCATTAGTTATTTCCACTCCTAATCAAAAACGCCTCAACTCGGTGAGATAAGTCCTTTTTGAATGAATGGCTATATCCTTTGAACCTGTAATGGGATCACACTGACTTTGACATATATTGTGCAGAATCATATCCTAAACAACATATTTCAACAGCAGAAACCAGCTTGATGAAATTCATTAGTTATTTCCACTCCTAATCAAAAACGCTTCAACTCGGTGAGATAAGGCCTTTTTGAACGAATGGCTATATCCTTTGAACCTGTAATGGGATCACACTGACTTTGACATATATTGTGCAGAATCATATCCTAAACAACATATTTAGACAGCAGAAAGCATCTTGATTCTTTCATTAGTTATTTCCACTGCGAATCATAAACGCTTCAACTCGATGACATAAGCACTTTTTGATCGAATGGCTGTATCTTTTGAACTTGTCGCTGGATTACACAGAATTTGACATGTGTTCTGCAGAATCATGTCCTAAACAACATATTTCAACAGCAGAAACCAGCGTGATGAAATTCAAAAGTTATTTCCACTCCTAATCAAAAACTCTTCAACTTGGTGAGATAAGCAATTTTTGAACGAATGGCTATATCTTTTGAACCTGTGATGGGATTTCACTGAATTTGACATATATTGTGCAGAATCATGTCCTAAAGAACATATTTCAACAGCAGAAACCAGCTTGATGAAATTCAAAAGTTATTTCCACTCCTAATCAAAAACGCTTCAATTCGGTGAGATAAGTACTTTTTGAACGAATGGCGATATCTTTTGAACTTGTGAAGGGATTACACTGAATTTGAAATATATTGTCCTGAATCATGTCCTAAACAACAAATTTCAAGAGCAGAAACCAGCTTGATGAAATTCAAAAGTTATTTCCAATACTAATCAGAAACGTCTCAACTTGGTGAGATAAGCAATTTTTGAACGAATGGCTATATTTTTTGAACCTGTGATGGGATTTCACTGAACTTGACATATATTGTGCAGAATCTTGTCCTAAACAACATATTTCAACAGCAGAAACCAGCTTGATGAAATTCATTAGTTATTTCCACTCCGAATCAAAAACGCTTCAACTCGGTGAGATAAGAACTTTTTTCACGAATGGCTATATCTTTTGATCTTATCGCTGGATTACACTGAATTTGACATGTGTTTTGCAGAATCATGTCCTAAACAACATATTTCAACAGCAGAAACCAGCTTGACGAAATCCATCAGTTATTTCCACTCCTAATCAAAAACGCTTCAACCCGATAAGATAAGCAGTATTTGAACGAATGGCTATATCTTTTGAACCTGTGATGTGATTACACTAAATTTGACATATATTGTGTAGAATCATATCCTAAACAACATATTTCAACAGCAGAAACCAGCTTGATGAAATTCACCTGTTATTTCCACTCTGAATCAAAACCTCTTCAACTCGGTGAGATAAGTACTTTTTGAACGAATGGCTATATCTTTTGAACCTGTGAAGGGATTACACTGAATTTGACATATATTGTGCAGAATCATATCATAAATAACATATTTCAACAGCAGAAACCAGCTCAATGAAATTAATTAGTTATTTCCACTCCGAATCAGAAACGTCTCAACTCGCTGAGATAAGCACTTTTTGAACGAATGGCTATATGTTTTGGACTTTTGATGGGATATCTCTGAATATGACATATATTGTGCAGAATCTTGACCTGACAACATATTTCAACAGCAGAAACCAGCTTGATGAAATTCATTTGTTATTTCCACTCCGAATCAAAAACGCTTCAACTCGGTGAGATAAGAACTTTTTTCACGAATGGCTATATCTTTTGATCTTATCGCTGGATTACACTGAATTTGACATGTGTTTTGCAGAATCATGTCCTAAACAACATATTTCAACAGCAGAAACCAGCTTGACGAAATCCATCAGTTATTTCCACTCCTAATCAAAAACGCTTCAACCCGATAAGATAAGCAGTTTTTGAACGAATGGCTATATCTTTTGAACCTGTGATGTGATTACACTAAATTTGACATATATTGTGCAGAATCATATCCTAAACAACATATTTCAACAGCAGAAACCAGCTTGATGAAATTCACCTGTTATTTCCACTCTGAATCAAAACCTCTTCAACTCGGTGAGATAAGTACTTTTTGAACGAATGGCTATATCTTTTGAACCTGTGAAGGGATTACACTGAATTTGACATATATTGTGCAGAATCATATCCTAAATAACATATTTCAACAGCAGAAACCTGCTCAATGAAATTAATTAGTTATTTCCACTCCGAATCAGAAACGTCTCAACTCGCTGAGATAAGCACTTTTTGAACGAATGGCTATATGTTTTGGACTTTTGATGGGATATCTCTGAATATGACATATATTGTGCAGAATCTTGACATAACAACATATTTCAACAGCAGAAACCAGCTTGATGAAATTCATTAGTTATTTCCACTCGAATCAAAAACGCTTCAACTCGGTGAGATAAGAACTTATTTCACGAATGGCTATATCTTTTGATCTAATCGCTGGATTACACTGAATTTGACATGTGTTTTGCAGAATCATGTCCTAAACAACATATTTCAACAGCAGAAACCAGCTTGACGAAATCCATCAGTTATTTCCACTCCTAATCAAAAACGCTTCAACCCGATAAGATAAGCAGTTTTTGAACGAATGGCTATATCTTTTGAACCTGTGATGTGATTGCACTAAATTAGACATATATTGTGCAGAATCATATCCTAAACAACATATTTCAACAGCAGAAACCAGATTGACGAAATCCATCACTTATTTCCACTCCTAATCAAAAACGCTTCAACCCGATAAGATAAGCAGTTTTTGAACGAATGGCTATATCTTTTGATCCTGTGATGTGATTACACTAAATTGACATATATTGTGCAGAATCATATCCTAAACAACATATTTCAACAGCAGAAACCAGCTTGATGAAATGCACCTGTTATTTCCATTCTGAATCAAAACCTCTTCAGCTCGGTGAGATAAGTACTTTTTGAACGAATGGCTATATCTTTTGAACATGTGAAGGGATTACACTGAATTTGACATATATTGTGCAGAATCATGTCCTAAACAACATATTTCAACAGTAGAAATCTACTTGATGAAATTCATTAGTTATTCCCACTCCTAATCAAAATTGCTTCAACTCGGTGAGATAAGCACTTTTTGCACGAATGGCTATATCTTTTGATCTTATCGCTGGAATACACTGAATTTGACATGTGTTGTGCAGAATCATGTCCTAAACAACATATTTCAACAGCAGAAACCAGCTTGATGAAATCCATTAGTTATTTCCACTCCTAATCAAAAACGCTTCAACCCGATAAGATAAGCAGTTTTTGAACGAATGGCTATATCTTTTGATCCTGTGATGTGATTACATTGAATTTGACATATATTGTGCAGAATCATATCCTAAAAACATATTTCAACAGCAGAAACCAGCTTGATGAAATTCATTGATTATTTCCACTCCGAATCCAAAAACGCTTCAACTCGGTGAGATAAGCACTTTTTGAACGAATGGCGATATCTTTTGAACCTATGAAGGGATTATACTGAATTTGACATATATTGTGCAGAATCATGTCCTAAACAACATATTTCAACAGCAGAAACCAGCGTGATGAAATTCATAAAATTTATCCACTCCTAATCAAAAACGCTTCAACTCGGTGAGATAAGTACTTTTTGAACGAATGGCGATATCTTTTTAACCTATGAAGGGATTACACTGAATTTGACATATATTGTGCAGAATCATGTCCTAAACAACATATTTCAACAGCAAAAACCAGCGTGATTAAATTCAATAGTTATTTCCACTCCTAAACAAAGACGCTTCAACTCGGTGAGATAAGCACTTTTTGATCGAATGGCTATATCTTTTGAACTTGTCGCTGGATTATACTGAATTTGACATATTTTGTGCAGAATCTTGTCCTAAACAACATATTTCAACAGCAGAAACCAGCTTGATGAAATTCAAAAGTTATTTCCACTCCTAATCAAAAACGCTTCAGCTCGGTGAGATAAGTACTTTTTGAACGAATGGCTATATCTTTTGAACTTGTGAAGGGATTACACTGAATTTGACATATATTGTCCAGAATCATGTCCTAAATGACAAATTTCAAGAGCAGAAACCAGCTCGATGAAATTCATTAGTTATTTCCAATACTAATCAAAAACTCTTCAACTCGGTGAGATAAGCACTTTTTGAACGAATGGCAATATCCTTTGAACCTGTAATGGGATCACACTGAATTTGACATATATTGTGCAGAATCATATCCAAAAAAACATATTTCAACAGCAGAAACCAGCTTGATGAAATTCATTAGTTATTTCCACTCCTAAACAAAAATGCTTCAACTCGGTGGGATAAGCATTATTTGCACGAAAGGCTATATCTTTTGATCTTGTCGCTGGATTACACTGAATTTTATATATTTTCTGCAGAATCATGTCCTAGACAACATATTTCAAGAGCAGAAACCAGCTTGATGAAATTCATTAATTATTTTTACTCCGAATCATAAACGCTTCAACTCGGTGAGATAAGCACTTTTTGATCGAATGGCAATATCTTTTGAACTTGTCGCTGGATTATACTGAATTTGACATATTTTGTGCAGAATCTTGTCCTAAACAAATTTTTTTTAACAGCAGGAACCAGCTTGATGAAATTCATTAGTTATTTGCACTCCTAATCAAAAACGCTTCAACTCGGTCCCATAAGCACATTTTGAACGAATGGCTATATCCTTTGAACCTGTAATCGGCTCACAAGAATTTGACATATATTGTCCAGAATAATGTCCTAAACAACAAATTTCAAGAGCAGAAACCAGCGTAATGAAATTCATTAGTTATTTCCAATAGTAATCAAAAATGCTTCAACTCGGTGAGATAAGCACTTTTTGAACGAATGGCTATATCTTTTGGACTCTTGATGGGATTTCACTGAATTTGACATATATTGTGCAGAATTATGTCCTAAACAACATATTTCAACAGCAGAAACCAGCTTGATGAAATTCATTAGTTACTTCCACTCCTAATCAGAAACGTCTCAACTCGGTGAGTTAAACATTTTTTGAACAAATGGCTATATCTTTTGGACTTTTGATGGGATATCTCTGAATATGACATATATTGTGCAAAATCTTTTCCTAAACAACATATTTCAACAGCAGAAACCAGCTTGATGAAATTCATTGGTTATTTCCAATACTAATCAAAAACTCTTCAACTTGGTGACATAAGTACTTTTTGGACGAATGGCTATATCCGTTGAACCTGTAATGGGATCTCACTGAATTTGACATATATTGTGCAGAATCATGTCCTAAACAACATATTTCAACAGCAGAAACCAGCTTGATGAAATTCAAAAGTTATTTCCAATACTAATCAAAAACTCTTCAACTTGGTGAGATAAGCACTTTTTGAACGAATGGCTATATTTTTTGAGCCTGTGATGGGATTTCACTGAATTTGACATATAATGTGCAGAATCTTGTCCTGAACCACACATTTCAACAGCAGAAACCAGCTTAATGAAATTCATTAGTAATTTCCACTCCTAATCAGAAACGTCTCAACTCGGTGAGATAAGCACTTTTTGATCAAATGGCTATATCTTTTGAACTTGTCGCTGGATTATACTGAATTTGACATATTTTGTGCAGAATCTTGTCCTAAACAACATATTTCAACAGCGGGAACCAGCTTGATGAAATTCATTAGTTATTTCCACTCCTAATCAAAAACGCTTCAACTTGGTGAGATTAGCAATTTTTGAACGAATGGCTATATCTTTTGAACTTGCGAAGGGATTACACTGAATTTGACATATATTGTCCAGAATCATGTCCTAAACAACAAATTTCAAGAGCAGAAACCAGCTTGATCAAATTCATTAGTTATTTCCAATACTAATCAAAAACACTTCAACTTGGTGAGATAAGCAATTTTTGAACGAATGGCTATATTTTTTGAACCTGTGATGGGATTTCACTGAATTTGACATATATTGTGCAGAATCATATCCTAAATAACATATTTCAACAGCAGAAACCAGCTCAATGAAATTAATTAGTTATTTCCACTCCGAATCAGAAACGTCTCAACTCGGTTAGATAAGCACTTATTTCACGAATGGCTATATCTTTTGATCTTATCGCTGGATTACACTGAATTTGACATGTGTTTTGCAGAATCATGTCCTAAACAACATATTTCAACAGCAGAAACCAGCTTGACGAAATCCACCAGTTATTTCCACTCCTAATCAAAAATGCTTCAACCCGATAAAATAAGCAATTTTTGAACGAATGGCTATATCTTTTGAACCTGTGATGTGATTACACTAAATTTGACATATATTGTGCAGAATCATATCCAAAAAACATATTTCAACAGCAGAAACCAGCTTGATGAAATTCATTGGTTATTTCCACTCCGAATCAAAAACGCCTCAACTCGATGAGATAAGTTCTTTTTAAACGACTGGCGATATCTTTTGAACCTATGAAGGGATTACACTGAATTTGACATATATTGTGCAGAAACATGTTCTAAACAACATATTTCAACAGCAGAAACCAGCTTGATGAAATTCAAAAGTTATTTCCACTCCTAATCAAAAACGCTTCAACTCGGTGAGATAAGCACTTTTTGAACGAATGGCAATATCCTTTGAACCTGTAATGGGATCACACTGAATTTGACATATATTGTGCAGAATCATATCCAAAAAAACATATTTCAACAGCAGAAACCAGCTTGATGAAATTCATTAGTTATTTCCACTCCTAAACAAAAATGCTTCAACTCTGTGAGATAAGCATTATTTGCACGAAAGGCTATATCTTTTGATCTTGTCGCTGGATTACACTGAATTTTATATATTTTCTGCAGAATCATGTCCTAGACAACATATTTCAACAGCAGAAACCAGCTTGATGAAATTCATTAATTATTTTTACTCCGAATCAAAAACGCTTCAACTCGGTGAGATAAGCACTTTTTGATCGAATGGCAATATCTTTTGAACTCGTCGCTGGATTATACTGAATTTGACATATTTTGTGCAAAATCTTGTCCTAAACAAAATTTTTTAACAGCAAGAACCAGCTTGATGAAATTCATTAGTTATTTCCACTCCTAATCAAAAACGCTTCAACTCGGTCTCATAAGCACGTTTTGAACGAATGGCTATATCCTTTGATTCTGTAATGGGCTCACAAGAATTTGACATATATTGTCCAGAATAATGTCCTAAACAACAAATTTCGAGAGCAAAAACCAGCGTGATGAAATTCATTAGTTATTTCCAATAGTAATCATAAACGCTTCAACTCGGTGAGATAAGCACTTTTTGAACGAATGGCTATATCTTTTGGACTTTTGATGGGATTTCACTGAATTTGACATATATATTGTGCAGAATCATGTCCTAAACAACATATTTCAACAGCAGAAACCAGCTTGATGAAATTCAAAAGTTATTTCCACTCCTAATGAAAAACGCTTCAACTCGGTGAGATAAGTACTTTTTGAACGAATGGCTATATCTTTTGAACTTGTGAAGGGATTACACTGAATTTGACATATATTGTCCAGAATCATGTCCTAAACAACAAATTTCAAGAGCAGAAACCAGCTTGATCAAATTCATTAGTTATTTCCAATACTAATCAAAAACTCTTCAACTTGGTGAGATAAGCAATTTTTGAACGAATGGCTATATTTTTTGAACCTGTGATGGAATTTCACTGAATTTGACATATATTGTGCAGAATCTTGTCCTAAACAACATATTTCAACAGCAGAAACCAGCTTGATGAAATTCATTAGTTATTTCCACTCCGAATCAAAAACGCTTCAACTCGGTGAGATAAGCACTTTTTTCACGAATGGCTATATCTTTTGATCTTATCGCTGGATTACACTGAATTTGACATGTGTTTTGCAGAGTCATGTCCTAAACAACATATTTCAACAGCAGAAACCAGCTTGACGAAATCCATCAGTTATTTCCACTCCTAATCAAAAACACTTCAACCCGATAAGATAAGCAGTTTTTGAACGAATGGCTATATCTTTTGAACCTGTGATGTGATTACACTAAATTTGACATATATTGTGCAGAATCATAACCTAAACAACATATTTCAACAGTAGAAACCAGCTTGATGAAATTCACCTGTTATTTCCACTCTGAATCAAAACCTCTTCAACTCGGTGAGATAAGTACTTTTTGAACGAATGGCTATATCTTTTGAACATGTGATGGGATTTCACTGAATTTGACATATATTGTGCAGAATCATATCCTAAACAACATATTTCAAAAGCAGAAACCAGCTTGATGAAATTCATTAGTTATTTCCACTCCTAAACAAAAACGCTTCAACTTGGTGAGATAAGCACTTTTTGAACGAATGGCTATATCTTTTGAACTTGTGAAGGGATTACACTGAATTTTACATATATTGTGCAGAATCATGTCCTAAACAACATATTTCAACAGTAAAAATCTACTTGATGAAATTCATTAGTTATTGCCACTCCTAATCAAAATTGCTTCAACTCGGTGAGATAAGCACTTTTTTCACGAATGGCTATATCTTTTGATCTTGTCGCTGGATTACACTGAATTTGACATATGTTGTGCAGAATCATGTCCTAAACAACATATTTCAACAGCAGAAACCAGCTTGATTAAATCCATTAGTTATTTCCACTCCTAATCAAAAATGCTTCAACCCGATAAGATAAGCAGTTTTTGAACGAATGGCTATATCTTTTGATCCTGTGATGTGATTACATTGAATTTGACATATATTGTGCAGAATCATATCCTAAAAAAACATATTTCAACAGCAGAAACCAGCTTGATGAAATTCATTGATTATTTCCACTCTGAATCCAAAAACGCTTCAACTCGTGAGATAAGTACTTTTTGAACGAATGGCGATATCTTTTGAACCTATGAAGGGATTATACTCAATTTGACATATATTGTGCTGAATCATGTCCTAAACAACATATTTCAACAGCAGAAACCAGCGTGATGAAATTCAAAAAATGTTTCCTCTCCTAATCAAAAACGCTTCAACTCGGTGAGATAAGTACTTTTATAACGAATGGCGATATCTTTGAACTTGAGAAGGGATTACACTGAATTTGACATATATTGTGCAGAATCCTGACCTAACAACATATTTCAACAGCAGAAACCAGCTTGATGAAATTCATTAGTTATTTCCACTCCTAATCAGAAACGTCTCAACTCGGTGAGTTAAGCACTTTTTGAACGAATGGCTATATCTTTTGGACTTTTGATGGGATATCTCTGAATATGACATATATTGTGCAGATTCTTAACCTAACAACATATTTCAACAGCAGAAACCAGCTTGATGAAATTCACCTGTTATTTCCACTCTGAATCAAAACCTCTTCAACTCGGTGAGATAAGTACTTTTTGAACGAATGGCTATATCTTTTGAACATGTGATGGGATTTCACTGAATTTGACATATATTGTGCAGAATCATATCCTAAACAACATATTTCAACAGCAGAAACCAGCTTGATGAAATTCATTAGTTATTTCCACTCCTAAACAAAAACGCTTCAACTTGGTGAGATAAGCACTTTTTGAACGAATGGCTATATCTTTTGAACTTGTGAAGGGATTACACTGAATTTTACATATATTGTGCAGAATCATGTCCTAAACAACATATTTCAACAGTAGAAATCTACTTGATGAAATTCATTAGTTATTGCCACTCCTAATCAAAATTGCTTCAACTCGGTGAGATAAGCACTTTTTTCACGAATGGCTATATCTTTTGATCTTGTCGCTGGATTACACTGAATTTGACATATGTTGTGCAGAATCATGTCCTAAACAACATATTTCAACAGCAGAAACCAGCTTGATTAAATCCATTAGTTATTTCCACTCCTAATCAAAAACGCTTCAACCCGATAAGATAAGCAGTTTTTGAACGAATGGCTATATCTTTTGATCCTGTGATGTGATTACATTGAATTTGACATATATTGTGCAGAATCATATCCTAAAAAACATATTTCAACAGCAGAAACCAGCTTGATGAAATTCATTGATTATTTCCACTCTGAATCCAAAAACGCTTCAACTCGTGAGATAAGTACTTTTTGAACGAATGGCGATATCTTTTGAACCTATGAAGGGATTATACTCAATTTGACATATATTGTGCTGAATCATGTCCTAAACAACATATTTCAACAGCAGAAACCAGCGTGATGAAATTCAAAAAATGTTTCCTCTCCTAATCAAAAACGCTTCAACTCGGTGAGATAAGTACTTTTATAACGAATGGCGATATCTTTGAACTTGAGAAGGGATTACACTGAATTTGACATATATTGTGCAGAATCCTGACCTAACAACATATTTCAACAGCAGAAACCAGCTTGATGAAATTCATTAGTTATTTCCACTCCTAATCAGAAACGTCTCAACTCGGTGAGTTAAGCACTTTTTGAACGAATGGCTATATCTTTTGGACTTTTGATGGGATATCTCTGAATATGACATATATTGTGCAGATTCTTAACCTAACAACATATTTCAACAGCAGAAACCAGCTTGATGAAATTCATTGGTTATTTCCAATACTAATCAAAAACTCTTCAACTTGGTGACATAAGTACTTTGTAGACGAATGGCTATATCCGTTGAACCTGTGATGGGATTTCACTGAATTTGACATATATTGTGCAGAATCATGTCCTAAACAACATATTTCAACAACAGAAATCTACTTGATGAAATTCATTAGTTATTGCCACTCCTAATCAAAATTGCTTCAACTCGGTGAGATAAGCACTTTTTTCACGAATGGCTATATCTTTTGATCTTGTCGCTGGATTACACTGAATTTGACATGTGTTGTGCAGAATCATGTCCTAAACAACATATTTCAACAGCAGAAACCAGCTTGATTAAATCCATTAGTTATTTCCACTCCTAATCAAAAACGCTTCAACTTGGTGACATAAGTACTTTGTAGACGAATGGCTATATCCGTTGAACCTGTGATGGGATTTCACTGAATTTGACATATATTGTGCAGAATCATGTCCTAAACAACATATTTCAACAGCAGAAACCAGCTTGATGAAATTCAAACGTTATTTCCACTCCTAATCAAAAACGCTTCAACTCGGTGAGATAAGTACTTTTTGAACGAATGGCTATATCTTTTGAACTTGTGAAGGGATTACACTGAATTTGACATATATTGTCCAGAATCATGTCCTAAACAACAAATTTCAAGAGCAGAAACCAGCTTGATCAAATTCATTAGTTATTTCCACTCCGAATCAAAAACGCTTCAACTCGGTGAGATAAGCACTTTTTTCACGAATGGCTATATCTTTTGATCTTATCGCTGGATTACACTGAATTTGACATGTGTTTTGCAGAATCATGTCCTAAACAACATATTTCAACAGCAGAAACCAGCTTGACGAAATCCATCAGTTATTTCCACTCCTAATCAAAAACGCTTCAACCCGATAAGATAAGCAGTTTTTGAACGAATGGCTATATCTTTTGAACCTGTGATGTGATTACACTAAATTTGACATATATTGTGCAGAATCATATCCTAAACAACATATTTCAACAGCAGAAACCAGCTTGATGAAATTCACCTGTTATTTCCACTCTGAATCAAAACCTCTTCAACTCGGTGAGATAAGTACTTTTTGAACGAATGGCTATATCTTTTGAACCTGTGAAAAGATTACACTGAAATTGACATATATTGTGCAGAATCATATCCTAAACAACATATTTCAACAGCAGAAACCAGCTTGATGAAATTCATTAGTTATTTCCACTCCTAATCAAAATTGCTTCAAATCGGTAAGATAAGTACTTTTTGAACGAATGGCTATATCTTTTGAACATGTGAAGGGATCACACTGACTTTGACATATATTGTGCAGAATCAAATCCTAAACAACATATTTCAACAGCAGAAACCAGCTTGATGAAATTCATTAGTTATTGCCACTCCTAAACAAAAACGCTTCAACTTGGTGAGATAAGCACTTTTTGAACGAATGGCTATATCTTTTGAACTTGTGAAGGGATTACATTGAATTTGACATATATTGTGCAGAATCATGTCCTAAACAACATATTTCATCAGTAGAAATCTACTTGATGAAATTCATTAGTTATTGCCACTCCTAATCAAAATTGCTTCAACTCGGTGAGATAAGCACTTTTTTCACGAATGGCTATATCTTTTGATCTTGTCGCTGGATTACACTGAATTTGACATGTGTTGTGCTGAATCATGTCCTAAACAACATATTTCAACAGCAGAAACCAGCTTGATTAAATCCATTAGTTATTTCCACTCCTAATCAAAAATGCTTCAACCCGATAAGATAAGCAGTTTTTGAACGAATGGCTATATCTTTTGATCCTGTGATGTGATTACATTGAATTTGACATATATTGTGCAGAATCATATCCTAAAAAACATATTTCAACAGCAGAAACCAGCTTTATGAAATTCATTGATTATTTCCACTCCGAATCCAAAAACGCTTCAACTCGTGAGATAAGTACTTTTTGAACGAATGGCGATATCTTTTGAACCTATGAAGGGATTATACTGAATTTGACATATATTGTGCTGAATCATGTCCTAAACAACATATTTCAACAGCAGAAACCAGCGTGATGAAATTCAAAAAATTTTTCCACTCCTAATCAAAGACGCTTCAACTCGGTGAGATAAGTACTTTTTGAACGAATGGCGATATCTTTTTAACCTATGAAGGGATTACACTGAATTTGACATATATTGTGCAGAATCATGTCCTAAACAACATATTTCAACAGCAAAAACCAGCGTGATGAAATTCATTGATTATTTCCACTCCGAATCCAAAAACGCTTCAACTCGTGAGATAAGTACTTTTTGAACGAATGGCGATATCTTTTGAACCTATGAAGGGATTATACTGAATTTGACATATATTTTGCTGAATCATGTCCTAAACAACATATTTCAACAGCAGAAACCAGCGTGATGAAATTCAAAAAATTTTTCCACTCCTAATCAAAGACGCTTCAACTCGGTGAGATAAGTACTTTTTGAACGAATGGCTATATCTTTTGGACTTTTGATGGGATATCTCTGAATATGACATATATTGTGCAGATTCTTAACCTAACAACATATTTCAACAGCAGAAACCAGCTTGATGAAATTCATTGGTTATTTCCAATACTAATCAAAAACTCTTCAACTTGGTGACATAAGTACTTTGTAGACGAATGGCTATATCCGTTGAACCTGTGATGGGATTTCACTGAATTTGACATATATTGTGCAGAATCATGTCCTAAACAACATATTTCAACAACAGAAATCTACTTGATGAAATTCATTAGTTATTGCCACTCCTAATCAAAATTGCTTCAACTCGGTGAGATAAGCACTTTTTTCACGAATGGCTATATCTTTTGATCTTGTCGCTGGATTACACTGAATTTGACATGTGTTGTGCAGAATCATGTCCTAAACAACATATTTCAACAGCAGAAACCAGCTTGATTAAATCCATTAGTTATTTCCACTCCTAATCAAAAACGCTTCAACTTGGTGACATAAGTACTTTGTAGACGAATGGCTATATCCGTTGAACCTGTGATGGGATTTCACTGAATTTGACATATATTGTGCAGAATCATGTCCTAAACAACATATTTCAACAGCAGAAACCAGCTTGATGAAATTCAAACGTTATTTCCACTCCTAATCAAAAACGCTTCAACTCGGTGAGATAAGTACTTTTTGAACGAATGGCTATATCTTTTGAACTTGTGAAGGGATTACACTGAATTTGACATATATTGTCCAGAATCATGTCCTAAACAACAAATTTCAAGAGCAGAAACCAGCTTGATCAAATTCATTAGTTATTTCCACTCCGAATCAAAAACGCTTCAACTCGGTGAGATAAGCACTTTTTTCACGAATGGCTATATCTTTTGATCTTATCGCTGGATTACACTGAATTTGACATGTGTTTTGCAGAATCATGTCCTAAACAACATATTTCAACAGCAGAAACCAGCTTGACGAAATCCATCAGTTATTTCCACTCCTAATCAAAAACGCTTCAACCCGATAAGATAAGCAGTTTTTGAACGAATGGCTATATCTTTTGAACCTGTGATGTGATTACACTAAATTTGACATATATTGTGCAGAATCATATCCTAAACAACATATTTCAACAGCAGAAACCAGCTTGATGAAATTCACCTGTTATTTCCACTCTGAATCAAAACCTCTTCAACTCGGTGAGATAAGTACTTTTTGAACGAATGGCTATATCTTTTGAACCTGTGAAAAGATTACACTGAAATTGACATATATTGTGCAGAATCATATCCTAAACAACATATTTCAACAGCAGAAACCAGCTTGATGAAATTCATTAGTTATTTCCACTCCTAATCAAAATTGCTTCAAATCGGTAAGATAAGTACTTTTTGAACGAATGGCTATATCTTTTGAACATGTGAAGGGATCACACTGACTTTGACATATATTGTGCAGAATCAAATCCTAAACAACATATTTCAACAGCAGAAACCAGCTTGATGAAATTCATTAGTTATTGCCACTCCTAAACAAAAACGCTTCAACTTGGTGAGATAAGCACTTTTTGAACGAATGGCTATATCTTTTGAACTTGTGAAGGGATTACATTGAATTTGACATATATTGTGCAGAATCATGTCCTAAACAACATATTTCATCAGTAGAAATCTACTTGATGAAATTCATTAGTTATTGCCACTCCTAATCAAAATTGCTTCAACTCGGTGAGATAAGCACTTTTTTCACGAATGGCTATATCTTTTGATCTTGTCGCTGGATTACACTGAATTTGACATGTGTTGTGCTGAATCATGTCCTAAACAACATATTTCAACAGCAGAAACCAGCTTGATTAAATCCATTAGTTATTTCCACTCCTAATCAAAAATGCTTCAACCCGATAAGATAAGCAGTTTTTGAACGAATGGCTATATCTTTTGATCCTGTGATGTGATTACATTGAATTTGACATATATTGTGCAGAATCATATCCTAAAAAACATATTTCAACAGCAGAAACCAGCTTTATGAAATTCATTGATTATTTCCACTCCGAATCCAAAAACGCTTCAACTCGTGAGATAAGTACTTTTTGAACGAATGGCGATATCTTTTGAACCTATGAAGGGATTATACTGAATTTGACATATATTGTGCTGAATCATGTCCTAAACAACATATTTCAACAGCAGAAACCAGCGTGATGAAATTCAAAAAATTTTTCCACTCCTAATCAAAGACGCTTCAACTCGGTGAGATAAGTACTTTTTGAACGAATGGCGATATCTTTTTAACCTATGAAGGGATTACACTGAATTTGACATATATTGTGCAGAATCATGTCCTAAACAACATATTTCAACAGCAAAAACCAGCGTGATGAAATTCATTGATTATTTCCACTCCGAATCCAAAAACGCTTCAACTCGTGAGATAAGTACTTTTTGAACGAATGGCGATATCTTTTGAACCTATGAAGGGATTATACTGAATTTGACATATATTTTGCTGAATCATGTCCTAAACAACATATTTCAACAGCAGAAACCAGCGTGATGAAATTCAAAAAATTTTTCCACTCCTAATCAAAGACGCTTCAACTCGGTGAGATAAGTACTTTTTGAACGAATGGCTATATCTTTTGGACTTTTGATGGGATATCTCTGAATATGACATATATTGTGCAGATTCTTAACCTAACAACATATTTCAACAGCAGAAACCAGCTTGATGAAATTCATTGGTTATTTCCAATACTAATCAAAAACTCTTCAACTTGGTGACATAAGTACTTTGTAGACGAATGGCTATATCCGTTGAACCTGTGATGGGATTTCACTGAATTTGACATATATTGTGCAGAATCATGTCCTAAACAACATATTTCAACAACAGAAATCTACTTGATGAAATTCATTAGTTATTGCCACTCCTAATCAAAATTGCTTCAACTCGGTGAGATAAGCACTTTTTTCACGAATGGCTATATCTTTTGATCTTGTCGCTGGATTACACTGAATTTGACATGTGTTGTGCAGAATCATGTCCTAAACAACATATTTCAACAGCAGAAACCAGCTTGATTAAATCCATTAGTTATTTCCACTCCTAATCAAAAACGCTTCAACTTGGTGACATAAGTACTTTGTAGACGAATGGCTATATCCGTTGAACCTGTGATGGGATTTCACTGAATTTGACATATATTGTGCAGAATCATGTCCTAAACAACATATTTCAACAGCAGAAACCAGCTTGATGAAATTCAAACGTTATTTCCACTCCTAATCAAAAACGCTTCAACTCGGTGAGATAAGTACTTTTTGAACGAATGGCTATATCTTTTGAACTTGTGAAGGGATTACACTGAATTTGACATATATTGTCCAGAATCATGTCCTAAACAACAAATTTCAAGAGCAGAAACCAGCTTGATCAAATTCATTAGTTATTTCCACTCCGAATCAAAAACGCTTCAACTCGGTGAGATAAGCACTTTTTTCACGAATGGCTATATCTTTTGATCTTATCGCTGGATTACACTGAATTTGACATGTGTTTTGCAGAATCATGTCCTAAACAACATATTTCAACAGCAGAAACCAGCTTGACGAAATCCATCAGTTATTTCCACTCCTAATCAAAAACGCTTCAACCCGATAAGATAAGCAGTTTTTGAACGAATGGCTATATCTTTTGAACCTGTGATGTGATTACACTAAATTTGACATATATTGTGCAGAATCATATCCTAAACAACATATTTCAACAGCAGAAACCAGCTTGATGAAATTCACCTGTTATTTCCACTCTGAATCAAAACCTCTTCAACTCGGTGAGATAAGTACTTTTTGAACGAATGGCTATATCTTTTGAACCTGTGAAAAGATTACACTGAAATTGACATATATTGTGCAGAATCATATCCTAAACAACATATTTCAACAGCAGAAACCAGCTTGATGAAATTCATTAGTTATTTCCACTCCTAATCAAAATTGCTTCAAATCGGTAAGATAAGTACTTTTTGAACGAATGGCTATATCTTTTGAACATGTGAAGGGATCACACTGACTTTGACATATATTGTGCAGAATCAAATCCTAAACAACATATTTCAACAGCAGAAACCAGCTTGATGAAATTCATTAGTTATTTCCACTCCTAAACAAAAACGCTTCAACTTGGTGAGATAAGTACTTTTTGAACGAATGGCTATATCTTTTGAACATGTGAAGGGATCACACTGACTTTGACATATATCTTGCAGAATCATGTCCTAAACAACATATTTCAACAGCAGAAACCAGCTTGATGAAATTCATTAGTTATTGCCACTCCTAAACAAAAACGCTTCAACTTGGTGAGATAAGCACTTTTTGAACGAATGGCTATATCTTTTGAACTTGTGAAGGGATTACATTGAATTTGACATATATTGTGCAGAATCATGTCCTAAACAACATATTTCATCAGTAGAAATCTACTTGATGAAATTCATTAGTTATTGCCACTCCTAATCAAAATTGCTTCAACTCGGTGAGATAAGCACTTTTTTCACGAATGGCTATATCTTTTGATCTTGTCGCTGGATTACACTGAATTTGACATGTGTTGTGCTGAATCATGTCCTAAACAACATATTTCAACAGCAGAAACCAGCTTGATTAAATCCATTAGTTATTTCCACTCCTAATCAAAAATGCTTCAACCCGATAAGATAAGCAGTTTTTGAACGAATGGCTATATCTTTTGATCCTGTGATGTGATTACATTGAATTTGACATATATTGTGCAGAATCATATCCTAAAAAACATATTTCAACAGCAGAAACCAGCTTTATGAAATTCATTGATTATTTCCACTCCGAATCCAAAAACGCTTCAACTCGTGAGATAAGTACTTTTTGAACGAATGGCGATATCTTTTGAACCTATGAAGGGATTATACTGAATTTGACATATATTGTGCTGAATCATGTCCTAAACAACATATTTCAACAGCAGAAACCAGCGTGATGAAATTCAAAAAATTTTTCCACTCCTAATCAAAGACGCTTCAACTCGGTGAGATAAGTACTTTTTGAACGAATGGCGATATCTTTTTAACCTATGAAGGGATTACACTGAATTTGACATATATTGTGCAGAATCATGTCCTAAACAACATATTTCAACAGCAAAAACCAGCGTGATGAAATTCATTGATTATTTCCACTCCGAATCCAAAAACGCTTCAACTCGTGAGATAAGTACTTTTTGAACGAATGGCGATATCTTTTGAACCTATGAAGGGATTATACTGAATTTGACATATATTGTGCTGAATCATGTCCTAAACAACATATTTCAACAGCAGAAACCAGCGTGATGAAATTCAAAAAATTTTTCCACTCCTAATCAAAGACGCTTCAACTCGGTGAGATAAGTACTTTTTGAAAGAATGGCTATATCCTTTGAACCTATGAAGGGATTACACTGAATTTGACATATATTGTGCAGAATCATGTCCTAAACAACATATTTCAACAGCAAAAACCAGCGTGATGAAATTCAAAAGTTATTTCCACTCCTAATCAAAAACGCTTCAACTCGGTGAGATAAGTACTTTTTGAAAGAATGGCTATATCCTTTGAACCTGTAATGGGATCACACGGAATTTGACATATATTGTGCAGAATCATATCCAAAAATACATATTTCACCAGCAAAAACCAGCTTGATGAAATTCATTAGCTATTTGCACTCCTAATCAAAAATGCTTCAACTCGGTCTCATAAGCACGTTTTGAACGAATGGCTATATCCTTTCAACCTGTAATGGGCTCACAAGAATTTGACATATATTGTGCAGAATCATGTCCTAAACAACATATTTCAACAGCAGAAACCAGCTTGATGAAATTCATTAGTTATTTCCACTCCTAAACAAAAACGCTTCAACTCGGTGAGATAAGCATTATTTGCACGAATGGCTATATCTTTTGATCTTGTCGCTGGATTACACTGAATTTTAAATATTTTCTGCAGATTCATGTCCTAAACAACATATTTCAACAGCAGAAACCAGCTTGATGAAATTAATTAGTTATTTCTACTCCGAATCAAAAACGCTTGAACTCGGTGAGATAAGCACTTTTTAATCGAATGGCTATATCTTTTGAACTTGTCGCTGGATTATACTGAATTTGACATATTTTGTGCAGAATCTTATCCTAAACAACATATTTCAACAGCGGGAACCAGCTTGATGAAATTCATTGGATATTTCCACTCCTAATCAGAAACGTCTCAACTCGGTGAGTTAAGCACTTTTTGAACGAATGGCTATATCTTTTGGACTTTTGAGGGGACATCTCTGAATGTGACATATATTGTGCAGAATCTTGACCTAAAAACATATTTCAACAGCAGAAACCAGCTTGATGAAATTCATTGGTTATTTCCAATACTAATCAAAAACTCTTCAACTTGGTGACATAAGTACTTTTTGGACGAATGGCTATATCCTTTGAACCTGTAATGGGATTTCACTGAATTTGACATATATTGTGCAGAATCATGTCCTAAACAACATATTTCAACAGCAGAAACCAGCTTGATGAAATTCATTAGTTATTTCCACTCCTAATCAGAAACGTCTCAACACGGTGAGTTAAGCACTTTTTGAACGAATGGCTATATCTTTTGAACATGTGAAGGGATTACACTGAATTTGACATGGGTTGTGCTGAATCATGTCCTAAACAACATATTTCATCAGTAGAAATCTACTTGATGAAATTCATTAGTTATTGCCACTCCTAATCAAAATTGCTTCAACTCGGTGAGATAAGCACTTTTTTCACGAATGGCTATATCTTTTGATCTTGTCGCTGGATTACACTGAATTTGACATGTGTTGTGCTGAATCATGTCCTAAATAACATATTTCAACAGCAGAAACCAGCTTGATTAAATCCATTAGTTATTTCCACTCCTAATCAAAAATGCTTCAACCCGATAAGATAAGCAGTTTTTGAACGAATGGCTATATCTTTTGATCCTGTGATGTGATTACATTGAATTTGACATATATTGTGCAGAATCATATACTAAAAAACATATTTCAACAGCAGAAACCAGCTTGATGAAATTCATTGATTATTTCCACTCCTAATCAAAAACGCTTCAACTCGTGAGATAAATACTTTTTGAACGAATGGCGATATCTTTTGAACCTATGAAGGGATTATACTGAATTTGACATATATTGTGCTGAATCATGTCCTAAACAACATATTTCAACAGCAGAAACCAGCGTGATGAAATTCAAAAAATTTTTCCACTCCTAATCAAAGACGCTTCAA
The DNA here is from genome assembly GCF_037954325.1 of Fistularia commersonii. Lineage (NCBI taxonomy): Eukaryota > Metazoa > Chordata > Actinopteri > Syngnathiformes > Fistulariidae > Fistularia > Fistularia commersonii. Next base: position 748,878 of record NW_028234005.1, read on the forward strand.
CTCGGTGAGATAAGTACTTTTTGAACGAATGGCGATATCTTTTTAACCTATGAAGGGATTACACTGAATTTGACATATATTGTGCAGAATCATGTCCTAAACAACATATTTCAACAGCAAAAACCAGCGTGATGAAATTCAAAAGTTATTTCCACTCCTAATCAAAAACGCTTCAACTCGGTGAGATAAGTACTTTTTGAAAGAATGGCTATATCCTTTGAACCTGTAATGGGATCACACGGAATTTGACATATATTGTGCAGAATCATATCCAAAATTACATATTTCAACAGCAGAAACCAGCTTGATGAAATTCATTAGCTATTTGCACTCCTAATCAAAAATGCTTCAACTCGGTCTCATAAGCACGTTTTGAACGAATGGCTATATCCTTTCAACCTGTAATGGGCTCACAAGAATTTGACATATATTGTGCAGAATCATGTCCTAAACAACATATTTCAACAGCAGAAACCAGCTTGAATAAATTCATTAGTTATTTCCACTCCTAAACAAAAACGCTTCAACTCGGTGAGATAAGCATTATTTGCACGAATGGCTATATCTTTTGATCTTGTCGCTGGATTACACTGAATTTTAAATATTTTCTGCAGATTCATGTCCTAAACAACATATTTCAACAGCAGAAACCAGCTTGATGAAATTCATTAGTTATTTCCACTCCTAAACAAAAACGCTTCAACTTGGTGAGATAAGCACTTTTTGAACGAATGGCTATATCTTTTGAACTTGTGAAGGGATTACACTGAATTTGACATATATTGTGCAGAATCATGTCCTAAACAACATATTTCAACAGTAGAAATCTACTTGATGAAATTCATTAGTTATTGCCACTCCTAATCAAAATTGCTTCAACTCGGTGAGATAAGCACTTTTTTCACGAATGGCTATATCTTTTGATCTTGTCGCTGGATTACACTGAATTTGACATATGTTGTGCAGAATCATGTCCTAAACAACATATTTCAACAGCAGAAACCAGCTTGATTAAATCCATTAGTTATTTCCACTCCTAATCAAAAACGCTTCAACCCGATAAGATAAGCAGTTTTTGAACGAATGGCTATATCTTTTGATCCTGTGATGTGATTACATTGAATTTGACATATATTGTGCAGAATCATATCCTAAAAAACATATTTCAACAGCAGAAACCAGCTTGATGAAATTCATTGATTATTTCCACTCTGAATCCAAAAACGCTTCAACTCGTGAGATAAGTACTTTTTGAACGAATGGCGATATCTTTTGAACCTATGAAGGGATTATACTCAATTTGACATATATTGTGCAGAATTATGTCCTAAACAACATATTTCAACAGCAGAAACCAGCTTGATGAAATTCATTAGTTACTTCCACTCCTAATCAGAAACGTCTCAACTCGGTGAGTTAAACATTTTTTGAACAAATGGCTATATCTTTTGGACTTTTGATGGGATATCTCTGAATATGACATATATTGTGCAAAATCTTTTCCTAAACAACATATTTCAACAGCAGAAACCAGCTTGATGAAATTCATTGGTTATTTCCAATACTAATCAAAAACTCTTCAACTTGGTGACATAAGTACTTTTTGGACGAATGGCTATATCCGTTGAACCTGTAATGGGATCTCACTGAATTTGACATATATTGTGCAGAATCATGTCCTAAACAACATATTTCAACAGCAGAAACCAGCTTGATGAAATTCAAAAGTTATTTCCAATACTAATCAAAAACTCTTCAACTTGGTGAGATAAGCACTTTTTGAACGAATGGCTATATTTTTTGAGCCTGTGATGGGATTTCACTGAATTTGACATATAATGTGCAGAATCTTGTCCTGAACCACATATTTCAACAGCAGAAACCAGCTTAATGAAATTCATTAGTAATTTCCACTCCTAATCAGAAACGTCTCAACTCGGTGAGATAAGCACTTTTTGATCAAATGGCTATATCTTTTGAACTTGTCGCTGGATTATACTGAATTTGACATATTTTGTGCAGAATCTTGTCCTAAACAACATATTTCAACAGCGGGAACCAGCTTGATGAAATTCATTAGTTATTTCCACTCCTAATCAAAAACGCTTCAACTTGGTGAGATAAGCAATTTTTGAACGAATGGCTATATCTTTTGAACTTGCGAAGGGATTACACTGAATTTGACATATATTGTCCAGAATCATGTCCTAAACAACAAATTTCAAGAGCAGAAACCAGCTTGATCAAATTCATTAGTTATTTCCAATACTAATCAAAAACACTTCAACTTGGTGAGATAAGCAATTTTTGAACGAATGGCTATATTTTTTGAACCTGTTATGGGATTTCACTGAATTTGACATATATTGTGCAGAATCATATCCTAAATAACATATTTCAACAGCAGAAACCAGCTCAATGAAATTAATTAGTTATTTCCACTCCGAATCAGAAACGTCTCAACTCGGTTAGATAAGCACTTATTTCACGAATGGCTATATCTTTTGATCTTATCGCTGGATTACACTGAATTTGACATGTGTTTTGCAGAATCATGTCCTAAACAACATATTTCAACAGCAGAAACCAGCTTGACGAAATCCACCAGTTATTTCCACTCCTAATCAAAAATGCTTCAACCCGATAAAATAAGCAATTTTTGAACGAATGGCTATATCTTTTGAACCTGTGATGTGATTACACTAAATTTGACATATATTGTGCAGAATCATATCCAAAAAACATATTTCAACAGCAGAAACCAGCTTGATGAAATTCATTGGTTATTTCCACTCCGAATCAAAAACGCCTCAACTCGATGAGATAAGTTCTTTTTAAACGACTGGCGATATCTTTTGAACCTATGAAGGGATTACACTGAATTTGACATATATTGTGCAGAAACATGTTCTAAACAACATATTTCAACAGCAGAAACCAGCTTGATGAAATTCAAAAGTTATTTCCACTCCTAATCAAAAACGCTTCAACTCGGTGAGATAAGCACTTTTTGAACGAATGGCAATATCCTTTGAACCTGTAATGGGATCACACTGAATTTGACATATATTGTGCAGAATCATATCCAAAAAAACATATTTCAACAGCAGAAACCAGCTTGATGAAATTCATTAGTTATTTCCACTCCTAAACAAAAATGCTTCAACTCTGTGAGATAAGCATTATTTGCACGAAAGGCTATATCTTTTGATCTTGTCGCTGGATTACACTGAATTTTATATATTTTCTGCAGAATCATGTCCTAGACAACATATTTCAACAGCAGAAACCAGCTTGATGAAATTCATTAATTATTTTTACTCCGAATCAAAAACGCTTCAACTCGGTGAGATAAGCACTTTTTGATCGAATGGCAATATCTTTTGAACTCGTCGCTGGATTATACTGAATTTGACATATTTTGTGCAAAATCTTGTCCTAAACAAAATTTTTTAACAGCAAGAACCAGCTTGATGAAATTCATTAGTTATTTCCACTCCTAATCAAAAACGCTTCAACTCGGTCTCATAAGCACGTTTTGAACGAATGGCTATATCCTTTGATTCTGTAATGGGCTCACAAGAATTTGACATATATTGTCCAGAATAATGTCCTAAACAACAAATTTCGAGAGCAAAAACCAGCGTGATGAAATTCATTAGTTATTTCCAATAGTAATCATAAACGCTTCAACTCGGTGAGATAAGCACTTTTTGAACGAATGGCTATATCTTTTGGACTTTTGATGGGATTTCACTGAATTTGACATATATATTGTGCAGAATCATGTCCTAAACAACATATTTCAACAGCAGAAACCAGCTTGATGAAATTCAAAAGTTATTTCCACTCCTAATGAAAAACGCTTCAACTCGGTGAGATAAGTACTTTTTGAACGAATGGCTATATCTTTTGAACTTGTGAAGGGATTACACTGAATTTGACATATATTGTCCAGAATCATGTCCTAAACAACAAATTTCAAGAGCAGAAACCAGCTTGATCAAATTCATTAGTTATTTCCAATACTAATCAAAAACTCTTCAACTTGGTGAGATAAGCAATTTTTGAACGAATGGCTATATTTTTTGAACCTGTGATGGAATTTCACTGAATTTGACATATATTGTGCAGAATCTTGTCCTAAACAACATATTTCAACAGCAGAAACCAGCTTGATGAAATTCATTAGTTATTTCCACTCCGAATCAAAAACGCTTCAACTCGGTGAGATAAGCACTTTTTTCACGAATGGCTATATCTTTTGATCTTATCGCTGGATTACACTGAATTTGACATGTGTTTTGCAGAGTCATGTCCTAAACAACATATTTCAACAGCAGAAACCAGCTTGACGAAATCCATCAGTTATTTCCACTCCTAATCAAAAACACTTCAACCCGATAAGATAAGCAGTTTTTGAACGAATGGCTATATCTTTTGAACCTGTGATGTGATTACACTAAATTTGACATATATTGTGCAGAATCATAACCTAAACAACATATTTCAACAGCAGAAACCAGCTTGATGAAATTCACCTGTTATTTCCACTCTGAATCAAAACCTCTTCAACTCGGTGAGATAAGTACTTTTTGAACGAATGGCTATATCTTTTGAACATGTGATGGGATTTCACTGAATTTGACATATATTGTGCAGAATCATATCCTAAACAACATATTTCAACAGCAGAAACCAGCTTGATGAAATTCATGAGTTATTTCCACTCCTAATTAAAATTGCTTCAAATCGGTAAGATAAGTACTTTTTGAACGAATGGCTATATCTTTTGAACATGTGAAGGGATCACACTGACTTTGACATATATTGTGCAGAATCATATCCTAAACAACATATTTCAACAGCAGAAACCAGCTTGATGAAATTCATTAGTTATTTCCACTCCTAAACAAAAATGCTTCAACTTGGTGAGATAAGCACTTTTTGAACGAATGGCTATATCTTTTGAACTTGTGAAGGGATTACACTGAATTTGACATATATTGTGCAGAATCATGTCCTAAACAACATATTTCAACAGTAGAAATCTACTTGATGAAATTCATTAGTTATTGCCACTCCTAATCAAAATTGCTTCAACTCGGTGAGATAAGCACTTTTTTCACGAATGGCTATATCTTTTGATCTTGTCGCTGGATTACACTGAATTTGACATATGTTGTGCAGAATCATGTCCTAAACAACATATTTCAACAGCAGAAACCAGCTTGATTAAATCCATTAGTTATTTCCACTCCTAATCAAAAACGCTTCAACCCGATAAGATAAGCAGTTTTTGAACGAATGGCTATATCTTTTGATCCTGTGATGTGATTACATTGAATTTGACATATATTGTGCAGAATCATATCCTAAAAAACATATTTCAACAGCAGAAACCAGCTTGATGAAATTCATTGATTATTTCCACTCTGAATCCAAAAACGCTTCAACTCGTGAGATAAGTACTTTTTGAACGAATGGCGATATCTTTTGAACCTATGAAGGGATTATACTCAATTTGACATATATTGTGCTGAATCATGTCCTAAACAACATATTTCAACAGCAGAAACCAGCGTGATGAAATTCAAAAAATGTTTCCTCTCCTAATCAAAAACGCTTCAACTCGGTGAGATAAGTACTTTTATAACGAATGGCGATATCTTTTGAACTTGAGAAGGGATTACACTGAATTTGACATATATTGTGCAGAATCCTGACCTAACAACATATTTCAACAGCAGAAACCAGCTTGATGAAATTCATTAGTTATTTCCACTCCTAATCAGAAACGTCTCAACTCGGTGAGTTAAGCACTTTTTGAACGAATGGCTATATCTTTTGGACTTTTGATGGGATATCTCTGAATATGACATATATTGTGCAGATTCTTAACCTAACAACATATTTCAACAGCAGAAACCAGCTTGATGAAATTCATTGGTTATTTCCAATACTAATCAAAAACTCTTCAACTTGGTGACATAAGTACTTTGTAGACGAATGGCTATATCCGTTGAACCTGTGATGGGATTTCACAGAATTTGACATATATTGTGCAGAATCATGTCCTAAACAACATATTTCAACAACAGAAATCTACTTGATGAAATTCATTAGTTATTGCCACTCCTAATCAAAATTGCTTCAACTTGGTGAGATAAGCACTTTTTTCACGAATGGCTATATCTTTTGATCTTGTCGCTGGATTACACTGAATTTGACATGTGTTGTGCAGAATCATGTCCTAAACAACATATTTCAACAGCAGAAACCAGCTTGATTAAATCCATTAGTTATTTCCACTCCTAATCAAAAACGCTTCAACTTGGTGACATAAGTACTTTGTAGACGAATGGCTATATCCGTTGAACCTGTGATGGGATTTCACTGAATTTGACATATATTGTGCAGAATCATGTCCTAAACAACATATTTCAACAGCAGAAACCAGCTTGATGAAATTCAAACGTTATTTCCACTCCTAATCAAAAACGCTTCAACTCGGTGAGATAAATACTTTTTGAACGAATGGCTATATCTTTTGAACTTGTGAAGGGATTACACTGAATTTGACATATATTGTCCAGAATCATGTCCTAAACAACAAATTTCAAGAGCAGAAACCAGCTTGATCAAATTCATTAGTTATTTCCAATACTAATCAAAAACTCTTCATCTTGGTGAGATAAGCAATTTTTGAACGAATGGCTATATTTTTTGAACCTGTGATGGGATTTCACTGAATTTGACATATATTGTGCAGAATCTTGTCCTAAACAACATATTTCAACAGCAGAAACCAGCTTGATGAAATTCATTAGTTATTTCCACTCCGAATCAAAAACGCTTCAACTCGGTGAGATAAGCACTTTTTTCACGAATGGCTATATCTTTTGATCTTATCGCTGGATTACACTGAATTTGACATGTGTTTTGCAGAATCATGTCCTAAACAACATATTTCAACAGCAGAAACCAGCTTGACGAAATCCATCAGTTATTTCCACTCCTAATCAAAAACGCTTCAACCCGATAAGATAAGCAGTTTTTGAACGAATGGCTATATCTTTTGAACCTGTGATGTGATTACACTAAATTTGACATATATTGTGCAGAATCATATCCTAAACAACATATTTCAACAGCAGAAACCAGCTTGATGAAATTCACCTGTTATTTCCACTCTGAATCAAAACCTCTTCAACTCGGTGAGATAAGTACTTTTTGAACGAATGGCTATATCTTTTGAACCTGTGAAAAGATTACACTGAAATTGACATATATTGTGCAGAATCATATCCTAAACAACATATTTCAACAGCAGAAACCAGCTTGATGAAATTCATTAGTTATTTCCACTCCTAATCAAAATTGCTTCAAATCGGTAAGATAAGTACTTTTTGAACGAATGGCTATATCTTTTGAACATGTGAAGGGATCACACTGACTTTGACATATATTGTGCAGAATCAAATCCTAAACAACATATTTCAACAGCAGAAACCAGCTTGATGAAATTCATTAGTTATTTCCACTCCTAAACAAAAACGCTTCAACTTGGTGAGATAAGTACTTTTTGAACGAATGGCTATATCTTTTGAACATGTGAAGGGATCACACTGACTTTGACATATATCTTGCAGAATCATGTCCTAAACAACATATTTCAACAGCAGAAACCAGCTTGATGAAATTCATTAGTTATTGCCACTCCTAAACAAAAACGCTTCAACTTGGTGAGATAAGCACTTTTTGAACGAATGGCTATATCTTTTGAACTTGTGAAGGGATTACATTGAATTTGACATATATTGTGCAGAATCATGTCCTAAACAACATATTTCATCAGTAGAAATCTACTTGATGAAATTCATTAGTTATTGCCACTCCTAATCAAAATTGCTTCAACTCGGTGAGATAAGCACTTTTTTCACGAATGGCTATATCTTTTGATCTTGTCGCTGGATTACACTGAATTTGACATGTGTTGTGCTGAATCATGTCCTAAACAACATATTTCAACAGCAGAAACCAGCTTGATTAAATCCATTAGTTATTTCCACTCCTAATCAAAAATGCTTCAACCCGATAAGATAAGCAGTTTTTGAACGAATGGCTATATCTTTTGATCCTGTGATGTGATTACATTGAATTTGACATATATTGTGCAGAATCATATCCTAAAAAACATATTTCAACAGCAGAAACCAGCTTTATGAAATTCATTGATTATTTCCACTCCGAATCCAAAAACGCTTCAACTCGTGAGATAAGTACTTTTTGAACGAATGGCGATATCTTTTGAACCTATGAAGGGATTATACTGAATTTGACATATATTGTGCTGAATCATGTCCTAAACAACATATTTCAACAGCAGAAACCAGCGTGATGAAATTCAAAAAATTTTTCCACTCCTAATCAAAGACGCTTCAACTCGGTGAGATAAGTACTTTTTGAACGAATGGCGATATCTTTTTAACCTATGAAGGGATTACACTGAATTTGACATATATTGTGCAGAATCATGTCCTAAACAACATATTTCAAAAGCAAAAACCAGCGTGATGAAATTCATTGATTATTTCCACTCCGAATCCAAAAACGCTTCAACTCGTGAGATAAGTACTTTTTGAACGAATGGCGATATCTTTTGAACCTATGAAGGGATTATACTGAATTTGACATATATTGTGCTGAATCATGTCCTAAACAACATATTTCAACAGCAGAAACCAGCGTGATGAAATTCAAAAAATTTTTCCACTCCTAATCAAAGACGCTTCAACTCGGTGAGATAAGTACTTTTTGAAAGAATGGCTATATCCTTTGAACCTGTAATGGGATCACACGGAATTTGACATATATTGTGCAGAATCATATCCAAAAATACATATTTCAACAGCAGAAACCAGCTTGATGAAATTCATTAGTTATTTCCACTCCTAAACAAAAACGCTTCAACTTGGTGAGATAAGCACTTTTTGAACGAATGGCTATATCTTTTGAACTTGTGAAGGGATTACACTGAATTTGACATATATTGTGCAGAATCATGTCCTAAACAACATATTTCAACAGTAGAAATCTACTTGATGAAATTCATTAGTTATTGCCACTCCTAATCAAAATTGCTTCAACTCGGTGAGATAAGCACTTTTTTCACGAATGGCTATATCTTTTGATCTTGTCGCTGGATTACACTGAATTTGACATATGTTGTGCAGAATCATGTCCTAAACAACATATTTCAACAGCAGAAACCAGCTTGATTAAATCCATTAGTTATTTCCACTCCTAATCAAAAACGCTTCAACCCGATAAGATAAGCAGTTTTTGAACGAATGGCTATATCTTTTGATCCTGTGATGTGATTACATTGAATTTGACATATATTGTGCAGAATCATATCCTAAAAAACATATTTCAACAGCAGAAACCAGCTTGATGAAATTCATTGATTATTTCCACTCTGAATCCAAAAACGCTTCAACTCGTGAGATAAGTACTTTTTGAACGAATGGCGATATCTTTTGAACCTATGAAGGGATTATACTCAATTTGACATATATTGTGCTGAATCATGTCCTAAACAACATATTTCAACAGCAGAAACCAGCTTGATGAAATTCATTAGTTATTTCCACTCCGAATCAAAAACGCTTCAACTCGGTGAGATAAGCACTTTTTTCACGAATGGCTATATCTTTTGATCTTATCGCTGGATTACACTGAATTTGACATGTGTTTTGCAGAATCATGTCCTAAACAACATATTTCAACAGCAGAAACCAGCTTGACGAAATCCATCAGTTATTTCCACTCCTAATCAAAAACGCTTCAACCCGATAAGATAAGCAGTTTTTGAACGAATGGCTATATCTTTTGAACCTGTGATGTGATTACACTAAATTTGACATATATTGTGCAGAATCATAACCTAAACAACATATTTCACCAGCAGAAACCAGCTTGATGAAATTCACCTGTTATTTCCACTCTGAATCAAAACCTCTTCAACTCGGTGAGATAAGTACTTTTTGAACGAATGGCTATATCTTTTGAACATGTGATGGGATTTCACTGAATTTGACATATATTGTGCAGAATCATATCCTAAACAACATATTTCAACAGCAGAAACCAGCTTGATGAAATTCATGAGTTATTTCCACTCCTAATTAAAATTGCTTCAAATCGGTAAGATAAGTACTTTTTGAACGAATGGCTATATCTTTTGAACATGTGAAGGGATCACACTGACTTTGACATATATTGTGCAGAATCATATCCTAAACAACATATTTCAACAGCAGAAACCAGCTTGATGAAATTCATTAGTTATTTCCACTCCTAAACAAAAACGCTTCAACTTGGTGAGATAAGCACTTTTTGAACGAATGGCTATATCTTTTGAACTTGTGAAGGGATTACACTGAATTTGACATATATTGTGCAGAATCATGTCCTAAACAACATATTTCAACAGTAGAAATCTACTTGATGAAATTCATTAGTTATTGCCACTCCTAATCAAAATTGCTTCAACTCGGTGAGATAAGCACTTTTTTCACGAATGGCTATATCTTTTGATCTTGTCGCTGGATTACACTGAATTTGACATATGTTGTGCAGAATCATGTCCTAAACAACATATTTCAACAGCAGAAACCAGCTTGATTAAATCCATTAGTTATTTCCACTCCTAATCAAAAACGCTTCAACCCGATAAGATAAGCAGTTTTTGAACGAATGGCTATATCTTTTGATCCTGTGATGTGATTACATTGAATTTGACATATATTGTGCAGAATCATATCCTAAAAAACATATTTCAACAGCAGAAACCAGCTTGATGAAATTCATTGATTATTTCCACTCTGAATCCAAAAACGCTTCAACTCGTGAGATAAGTACTTTTTGAACGAATGGCGATATCTTTTGAACCTATGAAGGGATTATACTCAATTTGACATATATTGTGCTGAATCATGTCCTAAACAACATATTTCAACAGCAGAAACCAGCGTGATGAAATTCAAAAAATGTTTCCTCTCCTAATCAAAAACGCTTCAACTCGGTGAGATAAGTACTTTTATAACGAATGGCGATATCTTTTGACCTTGAGAAGGGATTACACTGAATTTGACATATATTGTGCAGAATCCTGACCTAACAACATATTTCAACAGCAGAAACCAGCTTGATGAAATTCATTAGTTATTTCCACTCCTAATCAGAAACGTCTCAACTCGGTGAGTTAAGCACTTTTTGAACGAATGGCTATATCTTTTGGACTTTTGATGGGATATCTCTGAATATGACATATATTGTGCAGATTCTTAACCTAACAACATATTTCAACAGCAGAAACCTGCTTGATGAAATTCATTGGTTATTTCCAATACTAATCAAAAACTCTTCAACTTGGTGACATAAGTACTTTGTAGACGAATGGCTATATCCGTTGAACCTGTGATGGGATTTCACTGAATTTGACATATATTGTGCAGAATCATGTCCTAAACAACATATTTCAACAGCAGAAACCAGCTTGATGAAATTCAAACGTTATTTCCACTCCTAATCAAAAACGCTTCAACTCGGTGAGATAAATACTTTTTGAACGAATGGCTATATCTTTTGAACTTGTGAAGGGATTACACTGAATTTGACATATATTGTCCAGAATCATGTCCTAAACAACAAATTTCAAGAGCAGAAACCAGCTTGATCAAATTCATTAGTTATTTCCAATACTAATCAATTACGCTTAAACTCGGTGAGATAAGCACTTTTTTCACGAATGGCTATATCTTTTGATCTTATCGCTGGATTACACTGAATTTGACATGTGTTTTGCAGAATCATGTCCTAAACAACATATTTCAACAGCAGAAACCAGCTTGACGAAATCCATCAGTTATTTCCACTCCTAATCAAAAACGCTTCAACCCGATAAGATAAGCAGTTTTTGAACGAATGGCTATATCTTTTGAACCTGTGATGTGATTACACTAAATTTGACATATATTGTGCAGAATCATAACCTAAACAACATATTTCAACAGCAGAAACCAGCTTGATGAAATTCACCTGTTATTTCCACTCTGAATCAAAACCTCTTCAACTCGGTGAGATAAGTACTTTTTGAACGAATGGCTATATCTTTTGAACATGTGATGGGATTTCACTGAATTTGACATATATTGTGCAGAATCATATCCTAAACAACATATTTCAACAGCAGAAACCAGCTTGATGAAATTCATGAGTTATTTCCACTCCTAATTAAAATTGCTTCAAATCGGTAAGATAAGTACTTTTTGAACGAATGGCTATATCTTTTGAACATGTGAAGGGATCACACTGACTTTGACATATATTGTGCAGAATCATATCCTAAACAACATATTTCAACAGCAGAAACCAGCTTGATGAAATTCATTAGTTATTTCCACTCCTAAACAAAAACGCTTCAACTTGGTGAGATAAGCACTTTTTGAACGAATGGCTATATCTTTTGAACTTGTGAAGGGATTACACTGAATTTGACATATATTGTGCAGAATCATGTCCTAAACAACATATTTCAACAGTAGAAATATACTTGATGAAATTCATTAGTTATTGCCACTCCTAATCAAAATTGCTTCAACTCGGTGAGATAAGCACTTTTTTCACGAATGGCTATATCTTTTGATCTTGTCGCTGGATTACACTGAATTTGACATATGTTGTGCAGAATCATGTCCTAAACAACATATTTCAACAGCAGAAACCAGCTTGATTAAATCCATTAGTTATTTCCACTCCTAATCAAAAACGCTTCAACCCGATAAGATAAGCAGTTTTTGAACGAATGGCTATATCTTTTGATCCTGTGATGTGATTACATTGAATTTGACATATATTTTGCAGAATCATATCCTAAAAAACATATTTCAACAGCAGAAACCAGCTTGATGAAATTCATTGATTATTTCCACTCTGAATCCAAAAACGCTTCAACTCGTGAGATATGTACTTTTTGAACGAATGGCGATATCTTTTGAACCTATGAAGGGATTATACTCAATTTGACATATATTGTGCTGAATCATGTCCTAAACAACATATTTCAACAGCAGAAACCAGCGTGATGAAATTCAAAAAATGTTTCCTCTCCTAATCAAAAACGCTTCAACTCGGTGAGATAAGTACTTTTATAACGAATGGCGATATCTTTTGAACTTGAGAAGGGATTACACTGAATTTGACATATATTGTGCAGAATCCTGACCTAACAACATATTTCAACAGCAGAAACCAGCTTGATGAAATTCATTAGTTATTTCCACTCCTAATCAGAAACGTCTCAACTCGGTGAGTTAAGCACTTTTTGAACGAATGGCTATATCTTTTGATCCTGTGATGTGATTACATTGAATTTGACATATATTGTGCAGATTCTTAACCTAACAACATATTTCAACAGCAGAAACCAGCTTGATGAAATTCATTGCTTATTTCCAATACTAATCAAAAACTCTTCAACTTGGTGACATAAGTACTTTGTAGACGAATGGCTATATCCGTTGAACCTGTGATGGGATTTCACTGAATTTGACATATATTGTGCAGAATCATGTCCTAAACAACATATTTCAACAACAGAAATCTACTTGATGAAATTCATTAGTTATTGCCACTCCTAATCAAAATTGCTTCAACTCGGTGAGATAAGCACTTTTTTCACGAATGGCTATATCTTTTGATCTTGTCGCTGGATTACACTGAATTTGACATGTGTTGTGCAGAATCATGTCCTAAACAACATATTTCAACAGCAGAAACCAGCTTGATGAAATTCAAACGTTATTTCCACTCCTAATCAAAAACGCTTCAACTCGGTGAGATAAATACTTTTTGAACGAATGGCTATATCTTTTGAACTTGTGAAGGGATTACACTGAATTTGACATATATTGTCCAGAATCATGTCCTAAACAACAAATTTCAAGAGCAGAAACCAGCTTGATCAAATTCATTAGTTATTTCCAATACTAATCAAAAACTCTTCATCTTGGTGAGATAAGCAATTTTTGAACGAATGGCTATATTTTTTGAACCTGTGATGGGATTTCACTGAATTTGACATATATTGTGCAGAATCTTGTCCTAAACAACATATTTCAACAGCAGAAACCAGCTTGATGAAATTCATTAGTTATTTCCACTCCGAATCAAAAACGCTTCAACTCGGTGAGATAAGCACTTTTTTCACGAATGGCTATATCTTTTGATCTTATCGCTGGATTACACTGAATTTGACATGTGTTTTGCAGAATCATGTCCTAAACAACATATTTCAACAGCAGAAACCAGCTTGACGAAATCCATCAGTTATTTCCACTCCTAATCAAAAACGCTTCAACCCGATAAGATAAGCAGTTTTTGAACGAATGGCTATATCTTTTGAACCTGTGATGTGATTACACTAAATTTGACATATACTGTGCAGAATCATATCCTAAACAACATATTTCAACAGCAGAAACCAGCTTGATGAAATTCACCTGTTATTTCCACTCTGAATCAAAACCTCTTCAACTCGGTGAGATAAGTACTTTTTGAACGAATGGCTATATCTTTTGAACCTGTGAAAAGATTACACTGAAATTGACATATATTGTGCAGAATCATGTCCTAAACAACATATTTCAACAACAGAAATCTACTTGATGAAATTCATTAGTTATTTCCACTCCTAATCAAAATTGCTTCAAATCGGTAAGATAAGTACTTTTTGAACGAATGGCTATATCTTTTGAACATGTGAAGGGATCACACTGACTTTGACATATATTGTGCAGAATCAAATCCTAAACAACATATTTCAACAGCAGAAACCAGCTTGATGAAATTCATTAGTTATTTCCACTCCTAAACAAAAACGCTTCAACTTGGTGAGATAAGTACTTTTTGAACGAATGGCTATATCTTTTGAACATGTGAAGGGATCACACTGACTTTGACATATATCTTGCAGAATCATGTCCTAAACAACATATTTCAACAGCAGAAACCAGCTTGATGAAATTCATTAGTTATTGCCACTCCTAAACAAAAACGCTTCAACTTGGTGAGATAAGCACTTTTTGAACGAATGGCTATATCTTTTGAACTTGTGAAGGGATTACATTGAATTTGACATATATTGTGCAGAATCATGTCCTAAACAACATATTTCATCAGTAGAAATCTACTTGATGAAATTCATTAGTTATTGCCACTCCTAATCAAAATTGCTTCAACTCGGTGAGATAAGCACTTTTTTCACGAATGGCTATATCTTTTGATCTTGTCGCTGGATTACACTGAATTTGACATGTGTTGTGCTGAATCATGTCCTAAATAACATATTTCAACAGCAGAAACCAGCTTGATTAAATCCATTAGTTATTTCCACTCCTAATCAAAAATGCTTCAACCCGATAAGATAAGCAGTTTTTGAACGAATGGCTATATCTTTTCAACCTGTAATGGGCTCACAAGAATTTGACATATATTGTGCAGAATCATGTCCTAAACAACATATTTCAACAGCAGAAACCAGCTTGATGAAATTCATTAGTTATTTCCACTCCTAAACAAAAACGCTTCAACTCGGTGAGATAAGCATTATTTGCACGAATGGCTATATCTTTTGATCTTGTCGCTGGATTACACTGAATTTTAAATATTTTCTGCAGATTCATGTCCTAAACAACATATTTCAACAGCAGAAACCAGCTTGATGAAATTAATTAGTTATTTCTACTCCGAATCAAAAACGCTTGAACTCGGTGAGATAAGCACTTTTTAATCGAATGGCTATATCTTTTGAACTTGTCGCTGGATTATACTGAATTTGACATATTTTGTGCAGAATCTTGTCCTAAACAACATATTTCAACAGCGGGAACCAGCTTGATGAAATTCATTGGATATTTCCACTCCTAATCAGAAACGTCTCAACTCGGTGAGTTAAGCACTTTTTGAACGAATGGCTATATCTTTTGGACTTTTGAGGGGACATCTCTGAATGTGACATATATTGTGCAGAATCTTGACCTAAAAACATATTTCAACAGCAGAAACCAGCTTGATGAAATTCATTGGTTATTTCCAATACTAATCAAAAACTCTTCAACTTGGTGACATAAGTACTTTTTGGACGAATGGCTATATCCTTTGAACCTGTAATGGGATTTCACTGAATTTGACATATATTGTGCAGAATCATGTCCTAAACAACATATTTCAACAGCAGAAACCAGCTTGATGAAATTCATTAGTTATTTCCACTCCTAATCAGAAACGTCTCAACACGGTGAGTTAAGCACTTTTTGAACGAATGGCTATATCTTTTGAACATGTGAAGGGATTACACTGAATTTGACATGTGTTGTGCTGAATCATGTCCTAAACAACATATTTCATCAGTAGAAATCTACTTGATGAAATTCATTAGTTATTGCCACTCCTAATCAAAATTGCTTCAACTCGGTGAGATAAGCACTTTTTGCACGAATGGCTATATCTTTTGATCTTGTCGCTGGATTACACTGAATTTGACATGTGTTGTGCTGAATCATGTCCTAAATAACATATTTCAACAGCAGAAACCAGCTTGATTAAATCCATTAGTTATTTCCACTCCTAATCAAAAATGCTTCAACCCGATAAGATAAGCAGTTTTTGAACGAATGGCTATATCTTTTGATCCTGTGATGTGATTACATTGAATTTGACATATATTGTGCAGAATCATATACTAAAAAACATATTTCAACAGCAGAAACCAGCTTGATGAAATTCATTGATTATTTCCACTCCTAATCAAAAACGCTTCAACTCGTGAGATAAATACTTTTTGAACGAATGGCGATATCTTTTGAACCTATGAAGGGATTATACTGAATTTGACATATATTGTGCTGAATCATGTCCTAAACAACATATTTCAACAGCAGAAACCAGCGTGATGAAATTCAAAAAATTTTTCCACTCCTAATCAAAGACGCTTCAACTCGGTGAGATAAGTACTTTTTGAACGAATGGCGATATCTTTTTAACCTATGAATGGATTACACTGAATTTGACATATATTGTGCAGAATCATGTCCTAAACAACATATTTCAACAGCAAAAACCAGCGTGATGAAATTCAAAAGTTATTTCCACTCCTAATCAAAAACGCTTCAACTCGGTGAGATAAGTACTTTTTGAAAGAATGGCTATATCCTTTGAACCTGTAATGGGATCACACGGAATTTGACATATATTGTGCAGAATCATATCCAAAAATACATATTTCAACAGCAGAAACCAGCTTGATGAAATTCATTAGCTATTTGCACTCCTAATCAAAAATGCTTCAACTCGGTCTCATAAGTACTTTTTGGACGAATGGCTATATCCTTTGAACCTGTAATGGGATTTCACTGAATTTGACATATATTGTGCAGAATCATGTCCTAAACAACATATTTCAACAGCAGAAACCAGCTTGATGAAATTCATTAGTTATTTCCACTCCTAATCAGAAACGTCTCAACACGGTGAGTTAAGCACTTTTTGAACGAATGGCTATATCTTTTGAACATGTGAAGGGATTACACTGAATTTGACATGTGTTGTGCTGAATCATGTCCTAAACAACATATTTCATCAGTAGAAATCTACTTGATGAAATTCATTAGTTATTGCCACTCCTAATCAAAATTGCTTCAACTCGGTGAGATAAGCACTTTTTTCACGAATGGCTATATCTTTTGATCTTGTCGCTGGATTACACTGAATTTGACATGTGTTGTGCTGAATCATGTCCTAAATAACATATTTCAACAGCAGAAACCAGCTTGATTAAATCCATTAGTTATTTCCACTCCTAATCAAAAATGCTTCAACCCGATAAGATAAGCAGTTTTTGAACGAATGGCTATATCTTTTGATCCTGTGATGTGATTACATTGAATTTGACATATATTGTGCAGAATCATATACTAAAAAACATATTTCAACAGCAGAAACCAGCTTGATGAAATTCATTGATTATTTCCACTCCTAATCAAAAACGCTTCAACTCGTGAGATAAATACTTTTTGAACGAATGGCGATATCTTTTGAACCTATGAAGGGATTATACTGAATTTGACATATATTGTGCTGAATCATGTCCTAAACAACATATTTCAACAGCAGAAACCAGCGTGATGAAATTCAAAAAATTTTTCCACTCCTAATCAAAGACGCTTCAACTCGGTGAGATAAGTACTTTTTGAACGAATGGCGATATCTTTTTAACCTATGAAGAGATTACACTGAATTTGACATATATTGTGCAGAATCATGTCCTAAACAACATATTTCAACAGCAAAAACCAGCGTGATGAAATTCAAAAGTTATTTCCACTCCTAATCAAAAACGCTTCAACTCGGTGAGATAAGTACTTTTTGAAAGAATGGCTATATCCTTTGAACCTGTAATGGGATCACACGGAATTTGACATATATTGTGCAGAATCATATCCAAAAATACATATTTCAACAGCAGAAACCAGCTTGATGAAATTCATTAGCTATTTGCACTCCTAATCAAAAATGCTTCAACTCGGTCTCATAAGCACGTTTTGAACGAATGGCTATATCCTTTCAACCTGTAATGGGCTCACAAGAATTTGACATATATTGTGCAGAATCATGTCCTAAACAACATATTTCAACAGCAGAAACCAGCTTGATGAAATTAATTAGTTATTTCTACTCCGAATCAAAAACGCTTGAACTCGGTGAGATAAGCACTTTTTAATCGAATGGCTATGTCTTTTGAACTTGTCGCTGGATTATACTGAATTTGACATATTTTGTGCAGAATCTTATCCAAAACAACATATTTCAACAGCGGGAACCAGCTTGATGAAATTCATTGGATATTTCCACTCCTAATCAGAAACGTCTCAACTCGGTGAGTTAAGCACTTTTTGAACGAATGGCTATATCTTTTGGACTTTTGAGGGGACATCTCTGAATGTGACATATATTGTGCAGAATCTTGACCTAAAAACATATTTCAACAGCAGAAACCAGCTTGATGAAATTCATTGGTTATTTCCAATACTAATCAAAAACTCTTCAACTTGGTGACATAAGTACTTTTTGGACGAATGGCTATATCCTTTGAACCTGTAATGGGATTTCACTGAATTTGACATATATTGTGCAGAATCATGTCCTAAACAACATATTTCAACAGCAGAAACCAGCTTGATGAAATTCATTAGTTATTTCCACTCCTAATCAGAAACGTCTCAACACGGTGAGTTAAGCACTTTTTGAACGAATGGCTATATCTTTTGGACTTTTGATGGGATTTCTCTGAATATGACATATATTGTGCAAAATCTTGACCTAACAACATATTTCAACAGCAGAAACCAGCTTGATGAAATTCATTGGTTATTTCCAATACTAATCAAAAACTCTTCAACTTGGTGACATAAGTACTTTTTGGACGAATGGCTATATCCGTTGAACCTGTAATGGGATTTCATTGAATTTGACATATATTGTGCAGAATCATGTCCTAAACAACAAATTTCAAGAGCAGAAACCAGCTTGATGACATCCATTAGTTATTTCCAATACTAATCAAAAACGCTTCAACTCGGTGAGATAAGCACTTTTTGAACGAATGGCTATATCTTTTGAACATGTGAAGGGATTACACTGAATTTGACATATATTGTGCAGAATCATGTCCTAAACAACATATTTCAACAGCAGAAACCAGCTTGATGAAATTCATTAGTTATTTCCACTCCGAATCAAAAAGACTTCAACTCGGTGAGATAAGCACTTTTTGATCGAATGGCTATATCTTTTGATCATATCGCTGGATTACACTGAATTTGACATATATTTTGCAGAATCATGTCCTAAACAACATATTTCAACAGCAGAAACCGGCTTGACGAAATCCATCAGTTATTTCCACTCCTAATCAAAAACGCTTCAACCCGATAAGATAAGCAGTTTTTGAACGAATGGCTATATCTTTTGAACCTGTGATGGGATTACACTGAATTTGACATATATTGTGCAGAATCATGTCCTAAACAACATATTTCAACAGCAGAAACCAGCTTGATGAAATTCAAAAGTTATTTCCACTCCTAATCAAAAACGCTTCAACGCGGTGAGATAAGCACTTTTTGAACGAATGGCTATATCTTTTGATCTTGTAAAGGGATTACACTGAATTTGACATATATTGTGCAGAATCATGTCCTAAACAACATATTTCAAAAGCAGAAACCAGCTTGATGAAATTCATTAGTTATTTCCACTCCTAATCAAAAACGCTTCAACTCGGTGAGATAAGTCCTTTTTGAACGAATGGCTATATCCTTTGAACCTGTAATGGGATCACATTGACTTTGACATATATTGTGCAGAATCATATCCTAAAAAACATATTTCAACAGCAGAAACAAGCTTGATGAAATTCATTAGTTATTTCCACTCCTAATCAAAAACGCTTCAACTCGGTGAGATAAGCACTTTTTGAACGAATGGCTATATCTTTTGATCTTATCGCTGGATTACAATGAATTTGACATGTGTTTTGCAGAATCATGTCCTAAACAACATATTTCAACAGCAGAAACCAGCTTGACGAAATCCATCAGTTATTTCCACTCCTAATCAAAAACGCTTCAACCCGATAAGATAAGCAGTTTTTGAACGAATGGCTATATCTTTTGAACCTGTGATGTGATTACACTGAATTTGACATATATTGTGCAGAATCATGTCCTAAACAACATATTTTAACAGCAGAAACCAGCTTGATGAAATTCAAAAGTTATTTCCACTCCTAATCAAAAACGCTTCAACTTGGTGAGATAAGCACTTTTTGATCGAATGGCTATATCCTTTGAACCTGTAATGGGATCACATTGACTTTGACATATATTGTGCAGAATCATATCCTAAAAAACATATTTCAACAGCAGAAACCAGCTTGATGAAATTCATTAGTTATTTCCACTCCTAATCAAAAATGCTTCAACTCGGTGAGATAAGCACTTTTTGAACGAATGGCTATATCTTTTGAACTTGTGAAGGAATTACACTGAATTTGACATATATTGTGCAGAATCATGTCCTAAACAACATATTTCAACAGTAGAAATCTACTTGATGAAATTCATTAGTTATTGCCACTCCTAATCAAAATTGCTTCAACTCGGTGAGATAAGCAATTTTTGCACGAATGGCTATATCTTTTGATCCTGTCGCTGGATTACACTGAATTTGACATGTGTTGTGCAGAATCATGTCCTAAACAACATATTTCAACAGCAGAAACCAGCTTGATTAAATCCATTAGTTATTTCCACTCTCAATCAAAAAAGGCTTCAACCCAATAAGATAAGCAGTTTTTGAACGAATGGCTATGTCTTTTGAACCTGTGATGTGATTACACTAAATTTGACATATATTGTGCAGAATCATATCCTAAAAAACATATTTCAAGAGCAGAAACCAGCTTGATGAAATTCATTGATTATTTCCACTCCGAATCCAAAAACGCTTCAACTCGGTGAGATAAGTACGTTTTGAACGAATGGCTATATCTTTTGAACTTGTGAAGGGATTACACTTAATTTGACATATATTGTGCAGAATTATGTCATATACAACATATTTCAACAGCAGAAACCAGCTTGATGAAATTCATTGGTTATTTCCACTCCTAATCAGAAACGTCTCAACACGGTGAGTTAAGCACTTTTTGAACGAATGGCTATATCTTTTGGACTTTTGATGGGATTTCTCTGAATATGACATATATTGTGCAAAATCTTGACCTAACAACATATTTCAACAGCAGAAACCAGCTTGATGAAATTCATTGGTTATTTCCAATACTAATCAAAAACTCTTCAACTTGGTGACATAAGTACTTTTTGGACGAATGGCTATATCCGTTGAACCTGTAATGGGATTTCATTGAATTTGACATATATTGTGCAGAATCATGTCCTAAACAACAAATTTCAAGAGCAGAAACCAGCTTGATGACATCCATTAGTTATTTCCAATACTAATCAAAAACGCTTCAACTCGGTGAGATAAGTACTTTTTGAACGAATGGCTATATCTTTTGAACATGTGAAGGGATTACACTGAATTTGACATATATTGTGCAGAATCATGTCCTAAACAACATATTTCAACAGCAGAAACCAGCTTGATGAAATTCATTAGTTATTTCCACTCCGAATCAAAAAGACTTCAACTCGGTGAGATAAGCACTTTTTGATCGAATGGCTATATCTTTTGAATTTGTCGCTGGATTATACTGAATTTGACATATTTTGTGCAGAATCTTGTCCTAAACAACATATTTCAACAGCGGGAACCAGCTTGATGAAATTCATTAGTTATTTCCACTCCGAATCAGAAACGTCTCAACTCGGTGAGATAAGCACTTTTTTCACGAATGGCTATATCTTTTGATCATATCGCTGGATTACACTGAATTTGACATATATTTTGCAGAATCATGTCCTAAACAACATATTTCAACAGCAGAAACCGGCTTGACGAAATCCATCAGTTATTTCCACTCCTAATCAAAAACGCTTCAACCCGATAAGATAAGCAGTTTTTGAACGAATGGCTATATCTTTTGAACCTGTGATGGGATTACACTGAATTTGACATATATTGTGCAGAATCATGTCCTAAACAACATATTTCAACAGCAGAAACCAGCTTGATGAAATTCAAAAGTTATTTCCACTCCTAATCAAAAACGCTTCAACGCGGTGAGATAAGCACTTTTTGAACGAATGGCTATATCTTTTGATCTTGTAAAGGGATTACACTGAATTTTACATATATTGTGCAGAATCATGTCCTAAACAACATATTTCAAAAGCAGAAACCAGCTTGATGAAATTCATTAGTTATTTCCACTCCTAATCAAAAACGCTTCAACTCGGTGAGATAAGTCCTTTTTGAACGAATGGCTATATCCTTTGAACCTGTAATGGGATCACATTGACTTTGACATATATTGTGCAGAATCATATCCTAAAAAACATATTTCAACAGCAGAAACAAGCTTGATGAAATTCATTAGTTATTTCCACTCCTAATCAAAAACGCTTCAACTCGGTGAGATAAGCACTTTTTGAACGAATGGCTATATCTTTTGATCTTATCGCTGGATTACAATGAATTTGACATGTGTTTTGCAGAATCATGTCCTAAACAACATATTTCAACAGCAGAAACCAGCTTGACGAAATCCATCAGTTATTTCCACTCCTAATCAAAAACACTTCAACCCGATAAGATAAGCAGTTTTTGAACGAATGGCTATATCTTTTGAACCTGTGATGTGATTACACTGAATTTGACATATATTGTGCAGAATCATGTCCTAAACAACATATTTTAACAGCAGAAACCAGCTTGATGAAATTCAAAAGTTATTTCCACTCCTAATCAAAAACGCTTCAACTTGGTGAGATAAGCACTTTTTGATCGAATGGCTATATCCTTTGAACCTGTAATGGGATCACATTGACTTTGACATATATTGTGCAGAATCATATCCTAAAAAACATATTTCAACAGCAGAAACCAGCTTGATGAAATTCATTAGTTATTTCCACTCCTAATCAAAAATGCTTCAACTCGGTGAGATAAGCACTTTTTGAACGAATGGCTATATCTTTTGAACTTGTGAAGGAATTACACTGAATTTGACATATATTGTGCAGAATCATGTCCTAAACAACATATTTCAACAGTAGAAATCTACTTGATGAAATTCATTAGTTATTGCCACTCCTAATCAAAATTGCTTCAACTCGGTGAGATAAGCAATTTTTGCACGAATGGCTATATCTTTTGATCCTGTCGCTGGATTACACTGAATTTGACATGTGTTGTGCAGAATCATGTCCTAAACAACATATTTCAACAGCAGAAACCAGCTTGATTAAATCCATTAGTTATTTCCACTCTCAATCAAAAAAGGCTTCAACCCAATAAGATAAGCAGTTTTTGAACGAATGGCTATGTCTTTTGAACCTGTGATGTGATTACACTAAATTTGACATATATTGTGCAGAATCATATCCTAAAAAACATATTTCAAGAGCAGAAACCAGCTTGATGAAATTCATTGATTATTTCCACTCCGAATCCAAAAACGCTTCAACTCGGTGAGATAAGTACGTTTTGAACGAATGGCTATATCTTTTGAACTTGTGAAGGGATTACACTTAATTTGACATATATTGTGCAGAATTATGTCATATACAACATATTTCAACAGCAGAAACCAGCTTAATGAAATCCATTAGTAATTTCCACTCCTAATCAAAAACACTTCAACTCGGTGAGATAAGTCCTTTTTGAAAGAATGGCTATATCCTTTGAACCTTTAATGGGATCACACTGAATTTGACATGTATTGTGCAGAATCATATCCCAAAAAACATATTTCATCAGCAGAAACCATCTTGATGAAATTCTTTAGTTATTTCCAGTCCTAAACAAAAACGCTTCAACTCGGTGAGATAAGCATTATTTGCAAGAGTGGCTATATCTTTTGATCTTGTCACTGGATTACACTGAATTTGAAATATTTTCTGCAGAATCATGTCCTAAAGAATACATTTCAACAGCAGAAACCAGCTTGATGAAATTCATTAGTTATTTCCAATACTAATCAAAAAGTCTTCAACTTGGTGAGATAAGCAATTTTTGAACGAATGGCTATATTTTTTGAACCTGTGATGGGATTTCACTGAATTTGACATATATTGTGCAAAATCTTGTCCTAAACAACATATTTCAACAGTAAAAATCTACTTGATGAAATTCATTAGTTATTGCCACACCTAATCAAAATTGCTTCAACTAGGTGAGATAAGCACTTTTTGATCGAATGGCTATATCTTATGAACTTGTCGCTGGATTATACTGAATTTGACATATTTTGTGCAGAATCTTGTCCTAAACAACATATTTCAACAGCGGGAACCAGCTTGATGAAATTAGTTAGTTATTTCCACTCCTAATCAGAAACGTCTCAACTTGGTGAGATAAGCACTTTTTTCACGAATGGCTATATCTTTTAAACTTATCGCTGGATTACACTGAATTTGACATGTGTTTTGCAGAATCATGTCCTAAACAACATATTTCAACAGCAGAAACCAGCTTGACGAAATCCATCAGTTATTTCCACTCCTAATCAAAAACGCTTCAACCCGATAAGATAAGCAGTTTTTATACGAATGGCTATATCTTTTGAATATGTGAAGGGATTACACTGAATTTGACATATATTGTGCAGAATCATGTCCTAAACAACATATTTCAACAGCAGAAACCAGCTTGATGAAATTCATTAGTTAATTCCACTCCTAATCAAAAACGCTTCAACTCGGTGAGATAAGTCCTTTTTGAACGAATGGCTATATTATTTGAACCTGTAATGGGATCACACTGACTTTGACATATATTGTGCAGAATCATATCCTAAACAACATATTTCAACAGTAGAAATCTACTTGATGAAATTCATTAGTTTATTGCCACTCCTAATCAAAATTGCTTCAACTCGGTGAGATAAGCACTTTTTGCACGAATGGCTATATCTTTTGATCTTGTCGCTGGATTACACTGAATTTGACATGTGTTGTGCAGAATCATGTCCTAAACAACATATTTCAACAGCAGAAACCAGCTTGATTA
Organism: Fistularia commersonii; assembly: GCF_037954325.1. Taxonomy (NCBI): domain Eukaryota; kingdom Metazoa; phylum Chordata; class Actinopteri; order Syngnathiformes; family Fistulariidae; genus Fistularia; species Fistularia commersonii. The sequence goes on from NW_028234005.1 coordinate 774,699, forward strand.
AATCCATCAGTTATTTCCTCTCCTAATCAAAAACGCTTCAACCCGATAAGATAAGCAGTTTTTGAAAGAATGGCTATATCTTTTGAATATGTGAAGGGATTACACTGAATTTGACATATATTGTGCAGAATCATGTCCTAAACAACATATTTCAACAGCAAAAAACAGCTTGATGAAATTCATTAGTTATTTCCACTCCTAATCAAAAACGCTTCAACTCGGTGAGATAAGTCCTTCTTGAACGAATGGCTATATCCTTTGAACCTGTAATGGGATCACATTGACTTCGACATATATTGTGCAGAATCATATCCTAAACAACATATTTCAACAGTAGAAATCTACTTGATGAAATTCATTAGTTATTGCCACTCCTAATCAGAAACGTCTCAACTCGGTGAGATAAGCACTTTTTTCTCGAATGGCTATATCTTTTGGACTTTTGATGGGATATCTCTGAATATGACATATATTATGCAGAATCTTGACCTAACAACATATTTCAACAGCAGAAACCAGCTTGATGAAATTCAAAAGTTATTTCCACTCCTAATCAAAAACGCTTCAACTCGGTGAGATAAGTACTTTTTGAACGAATGGCTATATCTTTTGAACTTGTGAAGGGATTACACTGAATTTGACATATATTGTCCAGAATCATGTCCTAAACAACAAATTTCAAGAGCAGAAACCAGCTTGATGAAATCATTAGTTATTTCCAATACTAATCAAAAACTCTTCAACTTTGTGAGATAAGCACTTTTTTCACGAATGGCTATATCTTTTGATCTTGTCGCTGGATTACACTGAATTTGATATGTGTTGTGCAGAATCATGTCCTAAACAACATATTTCAACAGCAGAAACCAGCTTGATGAAATCAATTATTTATTTCCACTCCTAATCAAAAACGCTTCAACTCGGTGAGATAAGTCCTTTTTGAACGAATGGCTATATCCTTTGAACCTGTAATGGGATCACACTGACTTTGCCACATATTGTGCAGAATCATATCCTAAAAAACATATTTCAACAGCAGAAACCAGCTTAATGAAATTCATTGATTATTTCCACTCCGAATCCAAAAACGCTTCAACTCGGTGAGATAAGTACTTTTTGAACGAATGGCGATATCTTTTGAACCTATGAAGGGATTACACTGAATTTGACATGATTTGTGCAGAATCATGTCCTAAAAAACATATATCAACAGCAAAAACCATCGTAATGAAATTCATTAGTTATTTCCACTCCTAAACAAAAACGCTTCAACTCGGTGAGATGAGCATTATTTGCACGAATGGCTATATCTTTTGATCTTGTCGATGGATTACACTGAATTTTAAATATTTTCTGCAGAAGCATGTCCTAAACAACATATTTCAACAGCAGAAACCAGCTTGATTAAATTCATTAGTTATTTGCACTCCTAATCAAAAACACTTCAACTCGGTCTCATAAGCACTTTTTGAACGAATGGCTATATCCTTTGAACCTGTAATGGGCTCACAAGAATTTGACATATATTGTTCAGAATCATGTCCTAAACAACATATTTCAACAGCAGAAACCAGCTTGATGAAATTCATTGGTTATTTCCACTCCTAATCAGAAACGTCTCAACACGGTGAGTTAAGCACTTTTTGAACGAATGGCTATATCTTTTGGACTTTTGATGGGATTTCTCTGAATATGACATATATTGTGCAAAATCTTGACCTAACAACATATTTCAACAGCAGAAACCAGCTTGATGAAATTCATTGGTTATTTCCAATACTAATCAAAAACTCTTCAACTTGGTGACATAAGTACTTTTTGGACGAATGGCTATATCCGTTGAACCTGTAATGGGATTTCATTGAATTTGACATATATTGTGCAGAATCATGTCCTAAACAACAAATTTCAAGAGCAGAAACCAGCTTGATGACATCCATTAGTTATTTCCAATACTAATCAAAAACGCTTCAACTCGGTGAGATAAGCACTTTTTGAACGAATGGCTATATCTTTTGAACATGTGAAGGGATTACACTGAATTTGACATATATTGTGCAGAATCATGTCCTAAACAACATATTTCAACAGCAGAAACCAGCTTGATGAAATTCATTAGTTATTTCCACTCCGAATCAAAAAGACTTCAACTCGGTGAGATAAGCACTTTTTGATCGAATGGCTATATCTTTTGAATTTGTCGCTGGATTATACTGAATTTGACATATTTTGTGCAGAATCTTGTCCTAAACAACATATTTCAACAGCGGGAACCAGCTTGATGAAATTCATTAGTTATTTCCACTCCGAATCAGAAACGTCTCAACTCGGTGAGATAAGCACTTTTTTCACGAATGGCTATATCTTTTGATCATATCGCTGGATTACACTGAATTTGACATATATTTTGCAGAATCATGTCCTAAACAACATATTTCAACAGCAGAAACCGGCTTGACGAAATCCATCAGTTATTTCCACTCCTAATCAAAAACGCTTCAACCCGATAAGATAAGCAGTTTTTGAACGAATGGCTATATCTTTTGAACCTGTGATGGGATTACACTGAATTTGACATATATTGTGCAGAATCATGTCCTAAACAACATATTTCAACAGCAGAAACCAGCTTGATGAAATTCAAAAGTTATTTCCACTCCTAATCAAAAACGCTTCAACGCGGTGAGATAAGCACTTTTTGAACGAATGGCTATATCTTTTGATCTTGTAAAGGGATTACACTGAATTTTACATATATTGTGCAGAATCATGTCCTAAACAACATATTTCAAAAGCAGAAACCAGCTTGATGAAATTCATTAGTTATTTCCACTCCTAATCAAAAACGCTTCAACTCGGTGAGATAAGTCCTTTTTGAACGAATGGCTATATCCTTTGAACCTGTAATGGGATCACATTGACTTTGACATATATTGTGCAGAATCATATCCTAAAAAACATATTTCAACAGCAGAAACAAGCTTGATGAAATTCATTAGTTATTTCCACTCCTAATCAAAAACGCTTCAACTCGGTGAGATAAGCACTTTTTGAACGAATGGCTATATCTTTTGATCTTATCGCTGGATTACAATGAATTTGACATGTGTTTTGCAGAATCATGTCCTAAACAACATATTTCAACAGCAGAAACCAGCTTGACGAAATCCATCAGTTATTTCCACTCCTAATCAAAAACGCTTCAACCCGATAAGATAAGCAGTTTTTGAACGAATGGCTATATCTTTTGAACCTGTGATGTGATTACACTGAATTTGACATATATTGTGCAGAATCATGTCCTAAACAACATATTTTAACAGCAGAAACCAGCTTGATGAAATTCAAAAGTTATTTCCACTCCTAATCAAAAACGCTTCAACTTGGTGAGATAAGCACTTTTTGAACGAATGGCTATATCCTTTGAACCTGTAATGGGATCACATTGACTTTGACATATATTGTGCAGAATCATATCCTAAAAAACATATTTCAACAGCAGAAACCAGCTTGATGAAATTCATTAGTTATTTCCACTCCTAATCAAAAATGCTTCAACTCGGTGAGATAAGCACTTTTTGAACGAATGGCTATATCTTTTGAACTTGTGAAGGAATTACACTGAATTTGACATATATTGTGCAGAATCATGTCCTAAACAACATATTTCAACAGTAGAAATCTACTTGATGAAATTCATTAGTTATTGCCACTCCTAATCAAAATTGCTTCAACTCGGTGAGATAAGCAATTTTTGCACGAATGGCTATATCTTTTGATCCTGTCGCTGGATTACACTGAATTTGACATGTGTTGTGCAGAATCATGTCCTAAACAACATATTTCAACAGCAGAAACCAGCTTGATTAAATCCATTAGTTATTTCCACTCTCAATCAAAAAAGGCTTCAACCCAATAAGATAAGCAGTTTTTGAACGAATGGCTATGTCTTTTGAACCTGTGATGTGATTACACTAAATTTGACATATATTGTGCAGAATCATATCCTAAAAAACATATTTCAAGAGCAGAAACCAGCTTGATGAAATTCATTGATTATTTCCACTCCGAATCCAAAAACGCTTCAACTCGGTGAGATAAGTACGTTTTGAACGAATGGCTATATCTTTTGAACTTGTGAAGGGATTACACTTAATTTGACATATATTGTGCAGAATTATGTCATATACAACATATTTCAACAGCAGAAACCAGCTTAATGAAATCCATTAGTAATTTCCACTCCTAATCAAAAATACTTCAACTCGGTGAGATAAGTCCTTTTTGAAAGAATGGCTATATCCTTTGAACCTTTAATGGGATCACACTGAATTTGACATGTATTGTGCAGAATCATATCCCAAAAAACATATTTCATCAGCAGAAACCATCTTGATGAAATTCTTTAGTTATTTCCACTCCTAAACAAAAACGCTTCAACTCGGTGAGATAAGCATTATTTGCAAGAGTGGCTATATCTTTTGATCTTGTCACTGGATTACACTGAATTTGAAATATTTTCTGCAGAATCATGTCCTAAAGAATACATTTCAACAGCAGAAACCAGCTTGATGAAATTCATTAGTTATTTCCAATACTAATCAAAAAGTCTTCAACTTGGTGAGATAAGCAATTTTTGAACGAATGGCTATATTTTTTGAACCTGTGATGGGATTTCACTGAATTTGACATATATTGTGCAAAATCTTGTCCTAAACAACATATTTCAACAGTAAAAATCTACTTGATGAAATTCATTAGTTATTGCCACACCTAATCAAAATTGCTTCAACTAGGTGAGATAAGCACTTTTTGATCGAATGGCTATATCTTATGAACTTGTCGCTGGATTATACTGAATTTGACATATTTTGTGCAGAATCTTGTCCTAAACAACATATTTCAACAGCGGGAACCAGCTTGATGAAATTAGTTAGTTATTTCCACTCCTAATCAGAAACGTCTCAACTCGGTGAGATAAGCACTTTTTTCACGAATGGCTATATCTTTTAAACTTATCGCTGGATTACACTGAATTTGACATGTGTTTTGCAGAATCATGTCCTAAACAACATATTTCAACAGCAGAAACCAGCTTGACGAAATCCATCAGTTATTTCCACTCCTAATCAAAAACGCTTCAACCCGATAAGATAAGCAGTTTTTATACGAATGGCTATATCTTTTGAATATGTGAAGGGATTACACTGAATTTGACATATATTGTGCAGAATCATGTCCTAAACAACATATTTCAACAGCAGAAACCAGCTTGATGAAATTCATTAGTTAATTCCACTCCTAATCAAAAACGCTTCAACTCGGTGAGATAAGTCCTTTTTGAACGAATGGCTATATTATTTGAACCTGTAATGGGATCACACTGACTTTGACATATATTGTGCAGAATCATATCCTAAACAACATATTTCAACAGTAGAAATCTACTTGATGAAATTCATTAGTTTATTGCCACTCCTAATCAAAATTGCTTCAACTCGGTGAGATAAGCACTTTTTGCACGAATGGCTATATCTTTTGATCTTGTCGCTGGATTACACTGAATTTGACATGTGTTGTGCAGAATCATGTCCTAAACAACATATTTCAACAGCAGAAACCAGCTTGATTAAATCCATGAGTTATTTCCTCTCCTAATCAAAAACGCTTCAACCCGATAAGATAAGCAGTTTTTGAAAGAATGGCTATATCTTTTGAATATGTGAAGGGATTACACTGAATTTGACATATATTGTGCAGAATCATGTCCTAAACAACATATTTCAACAGCAAAAAACAGCTTGATGAAATTCATTAGTTATTTCCACTCCTAATCAAAAACGCTTCAACTCGGTGAGATAAGTCCTTCTTGAACGAATGGCTATATCCTTTGAACCTGTAATGGGATCACACTGACTTCGACATATATTGTGCAGAATCATATCCTAAACAACATATTTCAACAGTAGAAATCTACTTGATGAAATTCATTAGTTATTGCCACTCCTAATTAGAAACGTCTCAACTCGGTGAGATAAGCACTTTTTTCTCGAATGGCTATATCTTTTGGACTTTTGATGGGATATCTCTGAATATGACATATATTATGCAGAATCTTGACCTAACAACATATTTCAACAGCAGAAACCAGCTTGATGAAATTCAAAAGTTATTTCCACTCCTAATCAAAAACGCTTCAACTCGGTGAGATAAGTACTTTTTGAACGAATGGCTATATCTTTTGAACTTGTGAAGGGATTACACTGAATTTGACATATATTGTCCAGAATCATGTCCTAAACAACAAATTTCAAGAGCAGAAACCAGCTTGATGAAATCATTAGTTATTTCCAATACTAATCAAAAACTCTTCAACTTTGTGAGATAAGCACTTTTTTCACGAATGGCTATATCTTTTGATCTTGTCGCTGGATTACACTGAATTTGATATGTGTTGTGCAGAATCATGTCCTATACAACATATTTCAACAGCAGAAACCAGCTTGATGAAATCAATTATTTATTTCCACTCCTAATCAAAAACGCTTCAACTCGGTGAGATAAGTCCTTTTTGAACGAATGGCTATATCCTTTGAACCTGTAATGGGATCACACTGACTTTGCCACATATTGTGCAGAATCATATCCTAAAAAACATATTTCAACAGCAGAAACCAGCTTAATGAAATTCATTGATTATTTCCACTCCGAATCCAAAAACGCTTCAACTCGGTGAGATAAGTACTTTTTGAACGAATGGCGATATCTTTTGAACCTATGAAGGGATTACACTGAATTTGACATGATTTGTGCAGAATCATGTCCTAAAAAAACATATATCAACAGCAAAAACCATCGTAATGAAATTCATTAGTTATTTCCACTCCTAAACAAAAACGCTTCAACTCGGTGAGATGAGCATTATTTGCACGAATGGCTATATCTTTTGATCTTGTCGATGGATTACACTGAATTTTAAATATTTTCTGCAGAAGCATGTCGTAAACAACATATTTCAACAGCAGAAACCAGCTTGATTAAATTCATTACTTATTTGCACTCCTAATCAAAAACACTTCAACTCGGTCTCATAAGCACTTTTTGAAAGAATGGCTATATCCTTTGAACCTGTAATGGGCTCACAAGAATTTGACATATATTGTTCAGAATCATGTCCTAAACAACATATTTCAACAGCAGAAACCAGCTTGATGAAATTCATTAGTTATTTCCACTCCTAATCAGAAACGTCTCAACACGGTGAGTTAAGCACTTTTTGAACGAATGGCTATATCTTTTGGACTTTTGATGGGATTTCTCTGAATATGACATATATTGTGCAAAATCTTGACCTAACAACATATTTCAACAGCAGAAACCAGCTTGATGAAATTCATTGGTTATTTCCAATACTAATCAAAAACTCTTCAACTTGGTGACATAAGTACTTTTTGGACGAATGGCTATATCCGTTGAACCTGTAATGGGATTTCATTGAATTTGACATATATTGTGCAGAATCATGTCCTAAACAACAAATTTCAAGAGCAGAAACCAGCTTGATGACATCCATTAGTTATTTCCAATACTAATCAAAAACGCTTCAACTCGGTGAGATAAGCACTTTTTGAACGAATGGCTATATCTTTTGAACATGTGAAGGGATTACACTGAATTTGACATATATTGTGCAGAATCATGTCCTAAACAACATATTTCAACAGCAGAAACCAGCTTGATGAAATTCATTAGTTATTTCCACTCCGAATCAAAAAGACTTCAACTCGGTGAGATAAGCACTTTTTGATCGAATGGCTATATCTTTTGAATTTGTCGCTGGATTATACTGAATTTGACATATTTTGTGCAGAATCTTGTCCTAAACAACATATTTCAACAGCGGGAACCAGCTTGATGAAATTCATTAGTTATTTCCACTCCGAATCAGAAACGTCTCAACTCGGTGAGATAAGCACTTTTTTCACGAATGGCTATATCTTTTGATCATATCGCTGGATTACACTGAATTTGACATATATTTTGCAGAATCATGTCCTAAACAACATATTTCAACAGCAGAAACCGGCTTGACGAAATCCATCAGTTATTTCCACTCCTAATCAAAAACGCTTCAACCCGATAAGATAAGCAGTTTTTGAACGAATGGCTATATTTTTTGAACCTGTGATGGGATTTCACTGAATTTGACATATATTGTGCAGAATTTTGTCCTAAACAACAAATTTCAAGAGCAGAAACCAGCTTGATGAAATCATTAGTTATTTCCAATACTAATCAAAAACTCTTCAACTTTGTGAGATAAGCACTTTTTTCACGAATGGCTATATCTTTTGATCTTGTCGCTGGATTACACTGAATTTGATATGTGTTGTGCAGAATCATGTCCTAAACAACATATTTCAACAGCAGAAACCAGCTTGATGAAATCAATTATTTATTTCCACTCCTAATCAAAAACGCTTCAACTCGGTGAGATAAGTCCTTTTTGAACGAATGGCTATATCCTTTGAACCTGTAATGGGATCACACTGACTTTGCCACATATTGTGCAGAATCATATCCTAAAAAACATATTTCAACAGCAGAAACCAGCTTAATGAAATTCATTGATTATTTCCACTCCGAATCCAAAAACACTTCAACTCGGTGAGATAAGTACTTTTTGAACGAATGGCGATATCTTTTGAACCTATGAAGGGATTACACTGAATTTGACATGATTTGTGCAGAATCATGTCCTAAAAAACATATATCAACAGCAAAAACCATCGTAATGAAATTCATTAGTTATTTCCACTCCTAAACAAAAACGCTTCAACTCGGTGAGATGAGCATTATTTGCACGAATGGCTATATCTTTTGATCTTGTCGATGGATTACACTGAATTTTAAATATTTTCTGCAGAAGCATGTCCTAAACAACATATTTCAACAGCAGAAACCAGCTTGATTAAATTCATTAGTTATTTGCACTCCTAATCAAAAACACTTCAACTCGGTCTCATAAGCACTTTTTGAACGAATGGCTATATCCTTTGAACCTGTAATGGGCTCACAAGAATTTGACATATATTGTTCAGAATCATGTCCTAAACAACATATTTCAACAGCAGAAACCAGCTTGATGAAATTCATTAGTTATTTCCACTCCTAATCAGAAACGTCTCAACACGGTGAGTTAAGCACTTTTTGAACGAATGGCTATATCTTTTGGACTTTTGATGGGATTTCTCTGAATATGACATATATTGTGCAAAATCTTGACCTAACAACATATTTCAACAGCAGAAACCAGCTTGATGAAATTCATTGGTTATTTCCAATACTAATCAAAAACTCTTCAACTTGGTGACATAAGTACTTTTTGGACGAATGGCTATATCCGTTGAACCTGTAATGGGATTTCATTGAATTTGAAATATATTGTGCAGAATCATGTCCTAAACAACAAATTTCAAGAGCAGAAACCAGCTTGATGACATCCATTAGTTATTTCCAATACTAATCAAAAACGCTTCAACTCGGTGAGATAAGCACTTTTTGAACGAATGGCTATATCTTTTGAACATGTGAAGGGATTACACTGAATTTGACATATATTGTGCAGAATCATGTCCTAAACAACATATTTCAACAGCAGAAACCAGCTTGATGAAATTCATTAGTTATTTCCACTCCGAATCAAAAAGACTTCAACTCGGTGAGATAAGCACTTTTTGATCGAATGGCTATATCTTTTGAATTTGTCGCTGGATTATACTGAATTTGACATATTTTGTGCAGAATCTTGTCCTAAACAACATATTTCAACAGCGGGAACCAGCTTGATGAAATTCATTAGTTATTTCCACTCCGAATCAGAAACGTCTCAACTCGGTGAGATAAGCACTTTTTTCACGAATGGCTATATCTTTTGATCATATCGCTGGATTACACTGAATTTGACATATATTTTGCAGAATCATGTCCTAAACAACATATTTCAACAGCAGAAACCGGCTTGACGAAATCCATCAGTTATTTCCACTCCTAATCAAAAACGCTTCAACCCGATAAGATAAGCAGTTTTTGAACGAATGGCTATATCTTTTGAACCTGTGATGGGATTACACTGAATTTGACATATATTGTGCAGAATCATGTCCTAAACAACATATTTCAACAGCAGAAACCAGCTTGATGAAATTCAAAAGTTATTTCCACTCTTAATCAAAAACGCTTCAACGCGGTGAGATAAGCACTTTTTGAACGAATGGCTATATCTTTTGATCTTGTAAAGGGATTACACTGAATTTTACATATATTGTGCAGAATCATGTCCTAAACAACATATTTCAAAAGCAGAAACCAGCTTGATGAAATTCATTAGTTATTTCCACTCCTAATCAAAAACGCTTCAACTCGGTGAGATAAGTCCTTTTTGAACGAATGGCTATATCCTTTGAACCTGTAATGGGATCACATTGACTTTGACATATATTGTGCAGAATCATATCCTAAAAAACATATTTCAACAGCAGAAACAAGCTTGATGAAATTCATTAGTTATTTCCACTCCTAATCAAAAACGCTTCAACTCGGTGAGATAAGCACTTTTTGAACGAATGGCTATATCTTTTGATCTTATCGCTGGATTACAATGAATTTGACATGTGTTTTGCAGAATCATGTCCTAAACAACATATTTCAACAGCAGAAACCAGCTTGACGAAATCCATCAGTTATTTCCACTCCTAATCAAAAACGCTTCAACCCGATAAGATAAGCAGTTTTTGAACGAATGGCTATATCTTTTGAACCTGTGATGTGATTACACTGAATTTGACATATATTGTGCAGAATCATGTCCTAAACAACATATTTTAACAGCAGAAACCAGCTTGATGAAAATCAAAAGTTATTTCCACTCCTAATCAAAAACGCTTCAACTTGGTGAGATAAGCACTTTTTGAACGAATGGCTATATCCTTTGAACCTGTAATGGGATCACATTGACTTTGACATATATTGTGCAGAATCATATCCTAAAAAACATATTTCAACAGCAGAAACCAGCTTGATGAAATTCATTAGTTATTTCCACTCCTAATCAAAAATGCTTCAACTCGGTGAGATAAGCACTTTTTGAACGAATGGCTATATCTTTTGAACTTGTGAAGGAATTACACTGAATTTGACATATATTGTGCAGAATCATGTCCTAAACAACATATTTCAACAGTAGAAATCTACTTGATGAAATTCATTAGTTATTGCCACTCCTAATCAAAATTGCTTCAACTCGGTGAGATAAGCAATTTTTGCACGAATGGCTATATCTTTTGATCCTGTCGCTGGATTACACTGAATTTGACATGTGTTGTGCAGAATCATGTCCTAAACAACATATTTCAACAGCAGAAACCAGCTTGATTAAATCCATTAGTTATTTCCACTCTCAATCAAAAAAGGCTTCAACCCAATAAGATAAGCAGTTTTTGAACGAATGGCTATGTCTTTTGAACCTGTGATGTGATTACACTAAATTTGACATATATTGTGCAGAATCATATCCTAAAAAACATATTTCAAGAGCAGAAACCAGCTTGATGAAATTCATTGATTATTTCCACTCCGAATCCAAAAACGCTTCAACTCGGTGAGATAAGTACGTTTTGAACGAATGGCTATATCTTTTGAACTTGTGAAGGGATTACACTTAATTTGACATATATTGTGCAGAATTATGTCATATACAACATATTTCAACAGCAGAAACCAGCTTAATGAAATCCATTAGTAATTTCCACTCCTAATCAAAAATACTTCAACTCGGTGAGATAAGTCCTTTTTGAAAGAATGGCTATATCCTTTGAACCTTTAATGGGATCACACTGAATTTGACATGTATTGTGCAGAATCATATCCCAAAAAACATATTTCATCAGCAGAAACCATCTTGATGAAATTCTTTAGTTATTTCCACTCCTAAACAAAAACGCTTCAACTCGGTGAGATAAGCATTATTTGCAAGAGTGGCTATATCTTTTGATCTTGTCACTGGATTACACTGAATTTGAAATATTTTCTGCAGAATCATGTCCTAAAGAATACATTTCAACAGCAGAAACCAGCTTGATGAAATTCATTAGTTATTTCCAATACTAATCAAAAAGTCTTCAACTTGGTGAGATAAGCAATTTTTGAACGAATGGCTATATTTTTTGAACCTGTGATGGGATTTCACTGAATTTGACATATATTGTGCAAAATCTTGTCCTAAACAACATATTTCAACAGTAAAAATCTACTTGATGAAATTCATTAGTTATTGCCACACCTAATCAAAATTGCTTCAACTAGGTGAGATAAGCACTTTTTGATCGAATGGCTATATCTTATGAACTTGTCGCTGGATTATACTGAATTTGACATATTTTGTGCAGAATCTTGTCCTAAACAACATATTTCAACAGCGGGAACCAGCTTGATGAAATTAGTTAGTTATTTCCACTCCTAATCAGAAACGTCTCAACTCGGTGAGATAAGCACTTTTTTCACGAATGGCTATATCTTTTAAACTTATCGCTGGATTACACTGAATTTGACATGTGTTTTGCAGAATCATGTCCTAAACAACATATTTCAACAGCAGAAACCAGCTTGACGAAATCCATCAGTTATTTCCACTCCTAATCAAAAACGCTTCAACCCGATAAGATAAGCAGTTTTTATACGAATGGCTATATCTTTTGAATATGTGAAGGGATTACACTGAATTTGACATATATTGTGCAGAATCATGTCCTAAACAACATATTTCAACAGCAGAAACCAGCTTGATGAAATTCATTAGTTAATTCCACTCCTAATCAAAAACGCTTCAACTCGGTGAGATAAGTCCTTTTTGAACGAATGGCTATATTATTTGAACCTGTAATGGGATCACACTGACTTTGACATATATTGTGCAGAATCATATCCTAAACAACATATTTCAACAGTAGAAATCTACTTGATGAAATTCATTAGTTTATTGCCACTCCTAATCAAAATTGCTTCAACTCGGTGAGATAAGCACTTTTTGCACGAATGGCTATATCTTTTGATCTTGTCGCTGGATTACACTGAATTTGACATGTGTTGTGCAGAATCATGTCCTAAACAACATATTTCAACAGCAGAAACCAGCTTGATTAAATCCATGAGTTATTTCCTCTCCTAATCAAAAACGCTTCAACCCGATAAGATAAGCAGTTTTTGAAAGAATGGCTATATCTTTTGAATATGTGAAGGGATTACACTGAATTTGACATATATTGTGCAGAATCATGTCCTAAACAACATATTTCAACAGCAAAAAACAGCTTGATGAAATTCATTAGTTATTTCCACTCCTAATCAAAAACGCTTCAACTCGGTGAGATAAGTCCTTCTTGAACGAATGGCTATATCCTTTGAACCTGTAATGGGATCACACTGACTTCGACATATATTGTGCAGAATCATATCCTAAACAACATATTTCAACAGTAGAAATCTACTTGATGAAATTCATTAGTTATTGCCACTCCTAATTAGAAACGTCTCAACTCGGTGAGATAAGCACTTTTTTCTCGAATGGCTATATCTTTTGGACTTTTGATGGGATATCTCTGAATATGACATATATTATGCAGAATCTTGACCTAACAACATATTTCAACAGCAGAAACCAGCTTGATGAAATTCAAAAGTTATTTCCACTCCTAATCAAAAACGCTTCAACTCGGTGAGATAAGTACTTTTTGAACGAATGGCTATATCTTTTGATCTTGTCGCTGGATTACACTGAATTTGATATGTGTTGTGCAGAATCATGTCCTAAACAACATATTTCAACAGCAGAAACCAGCTTGATGAAATCAATTATTTATTTCCACTCCTAATCAAAAACGCTTCAACTCGGTGAGATAAGTCCTTTTTGAACGAATGGCTATATCCTTTGAACCTGTAATGGGATCACACTGACTTTGCCGCATATTGTGCAGAATCATATCCTAAAAAACATATTTCAACAGCAGAAACCAGCTTAATGAAATTCATTGATTATTTCCACTCCGAATCCAAAAACGCTTCAACTCGGTGAGATAAGTACTTTTTGAACGAATGGCGATATCTTTTGAACCTATGAAGGGATTACACTGAATTTGACATGATTTGTGCAGAATCATGTCCTAAAAAACATATATCAACAGCAAAAACCATCGTAATGAAATTCATTAGTTATTTCCACTCCTAAACAAAAACGCTTCAACTCGGTGAGATGAGCATTATTTGCACGAATGGCTATATCTTTTGATCTTGTCGATGGATTACACTGAATTTTAAATATTTTCTGCAGAAGCATGTCGTAAACAACATATTTCAACAGCAGAAACCAGCTTGATTAAATTCATTACTTATTTGCACTCCTAATCAAAAACACTTCAACTCGGTCTCATAAGCACTTTTTGAACGAATGGCTATATCCTTTGAACCTGTAATGGGCTCACAAGAATTTGACATATATTGTTCAGAATCATGTCCTAAACAACATATTTCAACAGCAGAAACCAGCTTGATGAAATTCATTAGTTATTTCCACTCCTAATCAGAAACGTCTCAACACGGTGAGTTAAGCACTTTTTGAACGAATGGCTATATCTTTTGGACTTTTGATGGGATTTCTCTGAATATGACATATATTGTGCAAAATCTTGACCTAACAACATATTTCAACAGCAGAAACCAGCTTGATGAAATTCATTGGTTATTTCCAATACTAATCAAAAACTCTTCAACTTGGTGACATAAGTACTTTTTGGACGAATGGCTATATCCGTTGAACCTGTAATGGGATTTCATTGAATTTGACATATATTTTGCAGAATCATGTCCTAAACAACAAATTTCAAGAGCAGAAACCAGCTTGATGACATCCATTAGTTATTTCCAATACTAATCAAAAACGCTTCAACTCGGTGAGATAAGCACTTTTTGAACGAATGGCTATATCTTTTGAACATGTGAAGGGATTACACTGAATTTGACATATATTGTGCAGAATCATGTCCTAAACAACATATTTCAACAGCAGAAACCAGCTTGATGAAATTCATTAGTTATTTCCACTCCGAATCAAAAAGACTTCAACTCGGTGAGATAAGCACTTTTTGATCGAATGGCTATATCTTTTGAATTTGTCGCTGGATTATACTGAATTTGACATATTTTGTGCAGAATCTTGTCCTAAACAACATATTTCAACAGCGGGAACCAGCTTGATGAAATTAGTTAGTTATTTCCACTCCTAATCAGAAACGTCTCAACTCGGTGAGATAAGCACTTTTTTCACGAATGGCTATATCTTTTAAACTTATCGCTGGATTACACTGAATTTGACATGTGTTTTGCAGAATCATGTCCTAAACAACATATTTCAACAGCAGAAACCAGCTTGACGAAATCCATCAGTTATTTCCACTCCTAATCAAAAACGCTTCAACCCGATAAGATAAGCAGTTTTTATACGAATGGCTATATCTTTTGAATATGTGAAGGGATTACACTGAATTTGACATATATTGTGCAGAATCATGTCCTAAACAACATATTTCAACAGCAGAAACCAGCTTGATGAAATTCATTAGTTAATTCCACTCCTAATCAAAAACGCTTCAACTCGGTGAGATAAGTCCTTTTTGAACGAATGGCTATATTATTTGAACCTGTAATGGGATCACACTGACTTTGACATATATTGTGCAGAATCATATCCTAAACAACATATTTCAACAGTAGAAATCTACTTGATGAAATTCATTAGTTTATTGCCACTCCTAATCAAAATTGCTTCAACTCGGTGAGATAAGCACTTTTTGCACGAATGGCTATATCTTTTGATCTTGTCGCTGGATTACACTGAATTTGACATGTGTTGTGCAGAATCATGTCCTAAACAACATATTTCAACAGCAGAAACCAGCTTGATTAAATCCATGAGTTATTTCCTCTCCTAATCAAAAACGCTTCAACCCGATAAGATAAGCAGTTTTTGAAAGAATGGCTATATCTTTTGAATATGTGAAGGGATTACACTGAATTTGACATATATTGTGCAGAATCATGTCCTAAACAACATATTTCAACAGCAAAAAACAGCTTGATGAAATTCATTAGTTATTTCCACTCCTAATCAAAAACGCTTCAACTCGGTGAGATAAGTCCTTCTTGAACGAATGGCTATATCCTTTGAACCTGTAATGGGATCACACTGACTTCGACATATATTGTGCAGAATCATATCCTAAACAACATATTTCAACAGTAGAAATCTACTTGATGAAATTCATTAGTTATTGCCACTCCTAATTAGAAACGTCTCAACTCGGTGAGATAAGCACTTTTTTCTCGAATGGCTATATCTTTTGGACTTTTGATGGGATATCTCTGAATATGACATATATTATGCAGAATCTTGACCTAACAACATATTTCAACAGCAGAAACCAGCTTGATGAAATTCAAAAGTTATTTCCACTCCTAATCAAAAACGCTTCAACTCGGTGAGATAAGTACTTTTTGAACGAATGGCTATATCTTTTGATCTTGTCGCTGGATTACACTGAATTTGATATGTGTTGTGCAGAATCATGTCCTAAACAACATATTTCAACAGCAGAAACCAGCTTGATGAAATCAATTATTTATTTCCACTCCTAATCAAAAACGCTTCAACTCGGTGAGATAAGTCCTTTTTGAACGAATGGCTATATCCTTTGAACCTGTAATGGGATCACACTGACTTTGCCGCATATTGTGCAGAATCATATCCTAAAAAACATATTTCAACAGCAGAAACCAGCTTAATGAAATTCATTGATTATTTCCACTCCGAATCCAAAAACGCTTCAACTCGGTGAGATAAGTACTTTTTGAACGAATGGCGATATCTTTTGAACCTATGAAGGGATTACACTGAATTTGACATGATTTGTGCAGAATCATGTCCTAAAAAACATATATCAACAGCAAAAACCATCGTAATGAAATTCATTAGTTATTTCCACTCCTAAACAAAAACGCTTCAACTCGGTGAGATGAGCATTATTTGCACGAATGGCTATATCTTTTGATCTTGTCGATGGATTACACTGAATTTTAAATATTTTCTGCAGAAGCATGTCGTAAACAACATATTTCAACAGCAGAAACCAGCTTGATTAAATTCATTACTTATTTGCACTCCTAATCAAAAACACTTCAACTCGGTCTCATAAGCACTTTTTGAACGAATGGCTATATCCTTTGAACCTGTAATGGGCTCACAAGAATTTGACATATATTGTTCAGAATCATGTCCTAAACAACATATTTCAACAGCAGAAACCAGCTTGATGAAATTCATTAGTTATTTCCACTCCTAATCAGAAACGTCTCAACACGGTGAGTTAAGCACTTTTTGAACGAATGGCTATATCTTTTGGACTTTTGATGGGATTTCTCTGAATATGACATATATTGTGCAAAATCTTGACCTAACAACATATTTCAACAGCAGAAACCAGCTTGATGAAATTCATTGGTTATTTCCAATACTAATCAAAAACTCTTCAACTTGGTGACATAAGTACTTTTTGGACGAATGGCTATATCCGTTGAACCTGTAATGGGATTTCATTGAATTTGACATATATTTTGCAGAATCATGTCCTAAACAACAAATTTCAAGAGCAGAAACCAGCTTGATGACATCCATTAGTTATTTCCAATACTAATCAAAAACGCTTCAACTCGGTGAGATAAGCACTTTTTGAACGAATGGCTATATCTTTTGAACATGTGAAGGGATTACACTGAATTTGACATATATTGTGCAGAATCATGTCCTAAACAACATATTTCAACAGCAGAAACCAGCTTGATGAAATTCATTAGTTATTTCCACTCCGAATCAAAAAGACTTCAACTCGGTGAGATAAGCACTTTTTGATCGAATGGCTATATCTTTTGAATTTGTCGCTGGATTATACTGAATTTGACATATTTTGTGCAGAATCTTGTCCTAAACAACATATTTCAACAGCGGGAACCAGCTTGATGAAATTCATTAGTTATTTCCACTCCGAATCAGAAACGTCTCAACTCGGTGAGATAAGCACTTTTTTCACGAATGGCTATATCTTTTGATCATATCGCTGGATTACACTGAATTTGACATATATTTTGCAGAATCATGTCCTAAACAACATATTTCAACAGCAGAAACCGGCTTGACGAAATCCATCAGTTATTTCCACTCCTAATCAAAAACGCTTCAACCCGATAAGATAAGCAGTTTTTGAACGAATGGCTATATTTTTTGAACCTGTGATGGGATTTCACTGAATTTGACATATATTGTGCAGAATCTTGTCCTAAACAACAAATTTCAAGAGCAGAAACCAGCTTGATGAAATCATTAGTTATTTCCAATACTAATCAAAAACTCTTCAACTTTGTGAGATAAGCACTTTTTTCACGAATGGCTATATCTTTTGATCTTGTCGCTGGATTACACTGAATTTGATATGTGTTGTGCAGAATCATGTCCTAAACAACATATTTCAACAGCAGAAACCAGCTTGATGAAATCAATTATTTATTTCCACTCCTAATCAAAAACGCTTCAACTCGGTGAGATAAGTCCTTTTTGAACGAATGGCTATATCCTTTGAACCTGTAATGGGATCACACTGACTTTGCCACATATTGTGCAGAATCATATCCTAAAAAACATATTTCAACAGCAGAAACCAGCTTAATGAAATTCATTGATTATTTCCACTCCGAATCCAAAAACGCTTCAACTCGGTGAGATAAGTACTTTTTGAACGAATGGCGATATCTTTTGAACCTATGAAGGGATTACACTGAATTTGACATGATTTGTGCAGAATCATGTCCTAAAAAACATATATCAACAGCAAAAACCATCGTAATGAAATTCATTAGTTATTTCCACTCCTAAACAAAAACGCTTCAACTCGGTGAGATGAGCATTATTTGCACGAATGGCTATATCTTTTGATCTTGTCGATGGATTACACTGAATTTTAAATATTTTCTGCAGAAGCATGTCCTAAACAACATATTTCAACAGCAGAAACCAGCTTGATTAAATTCATTAGTTATTTGCACTCCTAATCAAAAACACTTCAACTCGGTCTCATAAGCACTTTTTGAACGAATGGCTATATCCTTTGAACCTGTAATGGGCTCACAAGAATTTGACATATATTGTTCAGAATCATGTCCTAAACAACATATTTCAACAGCAGAAACCAGCTTGACGAAATCCATCAGTTATTTCCACTCCTAATCAAAAACGCTTCAACCCGATAAGATAAGCAGTTTTTGAACGAATGGCTATATCTTTTGAACCTGTGATGGGATTACACTGAATTTGACATATATTGTGCAGAATCATGTCCTAAACAACATATTTTAACAGCAGAAACCAGCTTGATGAAATTCAAAAGTTATTTCCACTCCTAATCAAAAACGCTTCAACTTGGTGAGATAAGCACTTTTTGAACGAATGGCTATATCCTTTGAACCTGTAATGGGATCACATTGACTTTGACATATATTGTGCAGAATCATATCCTAAAAAACATATTTCAACAGCAGAAACCAGCTTGATGAAATTCATTAGTTATTTCCACTCCTAATCAAAAATGCTTCAACTCGGTGAGATAAGCACTTTTTGAACGAATGGCTATATCTTTTGAACTTGTGAAGGAATTACACTGAATTTGACATATATTGTGCAGAATCATGTCCTAAACAACATATTTCAACAGTAGAAATCTACTTGATGAAATTCATTAGTTATTGCCACTCCTAATCAAAATTGCTTCAACTCGGTGAGATAAGCAATTTTTGCACGAATGGCTATATCTTTTGATCCTGTCGCTGGATTACACTGAATTTGACATGTGTTGTGCAGAATCATGTCCTAAACAACATATTTCAACAGCAGAAACCAGCTTGATTAAATCCATTAGTTATTTCCACTCTCAATCAAAAAAGGCTTCAACCCAATAAGATAAGCAGTTTTTGAACGAATGGCTATGTCTTTTGAACCTGTGATGTGATTACACTAAATTTGACATATATTGTGCAGAATCATATCCTAAAAAACATATTTCAAGAGCAGAAACCAGCTTGATGAAATTCATTGATTATTTCCACTCCGAATCCAAAAACGCTTCAACTCGGTGAGATAAGTACGTTTTGAACGAATGGCTATATCTTTTGAACTTGTGAAGGGATTACACTTAATTTGACATACATTGTGCAGAATTATGTCATATACAACATATTTCAACAGCAGAAACCAGCTTAATGAAATCCATTAGTAATTTCCACTCCTAATCAAAAACACTTCAACTCGGTGAGATAAGTCCTTTTTGAAAGAATGGCTATATCCTTTGAACCTTTAATGGGATCACACTGAATTTGAAATGTATTGTGCAGAATCATATCCCAAAAAACATATTTCATCAGCAGAAACCATCTTGATGAAATTCTTTAGTTATTTCCACTCCTAAACAAAAACGCTTCAACTCGGTGAGATAAGCATTATTTGCAAGAGTGGCTATATCTTTTGATCTTGTCACTGGATTACACTGAATTTGAAATATTTTCTGCAGAATCATGTCCTAAAGAATACATTTCAACAGCAGAAACCAGCTTGATGAAATTCATTAGTTATTTCCAATACTAATCAAAAAGTCTTCAACTTGGTGAGATAAGCAATTTTTGAACGAATGGCTATATTTTTTGAACCTGTGATGGGATTTCACTGAATTTGACATATATTGTGCAAAATCTTGTCCTAAACAACATATTTCAACAGTAAAAATCTACTTGATGAAATTCATTAGTTATTGCCACACCTAATCAAAATTGCTTCAACTAGATGAGATAAGCACTTTTTGATCGAATGGCTATATCTTATGAACTTGTCGCTGGATTATACTGAATTTGACATATTTTGTGCAGAATCTTGTCCTAAACAACATATTTCAACAGCGGGAACCAGCTTGATGAAATTAGTTAGTTATTTCCACTCCTAATCAGAAACGTCTCAACTCGGTGAGATAAGCACTTTTTTCACGAATGGCTATATCTTTTAAACTTATCGCTGGATTACACTGAATTTGACATGTGTTTTGCAGAATCATGTCCTAAACAACATATTTCAACAGCAGAAACCAGCTTGACGAAATCCATCAGTTATTTCCACTCCTAATCAAAAACGCTTCAACCCGATAAGATAAGCAGTTTTTATACGAATGGCTATATCTTTTGAATATGTGAAGGGATTACACTGAATTTGACATATATTGTGCAGAATCATGTCCTAAACAACATATTTCAACAGCAGAAACCAGCTTGATGAAATTCATTAGTTAATTCCACTCCTAATCAAAAACGCTTCAACTCGGTGAGATAAGTCCTTTTTGAACGAATGGCTATATAATTTGAACCTGTAATGGGATCACACTGACTTTGACATATATTGTGCAGAATCATATCCTAAACAACATATTTCAACAGTAGAAATCTACTTGATGAAATTCATTAGTTTATTGCCACTCCTAATCAAAATTGCTTCAACTCGGTGAGATAAGCACTTTTTGCACGAATGGCTATATCTTTTGATCTTGTCGCTGGATTACACTGAATTTGACATGTGTTGTGCAGAATCATGTCCTAAACAACATATTTCAACAGCAGAAACCAGCTTGATTAAATCCATGAGTTATTTCCTCTCCTAATCAAAAACGCTTCAACCCGATAAGATAAGCAGTTTTTGAAAGAATGGCTATATCTTTTGAATATGTGAAGGGATTACACTGAATTTGACATATATTGTGCAGAATCATGTCCTAAACAACATATTTCAACAGCAAAAAACAGCTTGATGAAATTCATTAGTTATTTCCACTCCTAATCAAAAACGCTTCAACTCGGTGAGATAAGTCCTTCTTGAACGAATGGCTATATCCTTTGAACCTGTAATGGGATCACACTGACTTCGACATATATTGTGCAGAATCATATCCTAAACAACATATTTCAACAGTAGAAATCTACTTGATGAAATTCATTAGTTATTGCCACTCCTAATTAGAAACGTCTCAACTCGGTGAGATAAGCACTTTTTTCTCGAATGGCTATATCTTTTGGACTTTTGATGGGATATCTCTGAATATGACATATATTATGCAGAATCTTGACCTAACAACATATTTCAACAGCAGAAACCAGCTTGATGAAATTCAAAAGTTATTTCCACTCCTAATCAAAAACGCTTCAACTCGGTGAGATAAGTACTTTTTGAACGAATGGCTATATCTTTTGAACTTGTGAAGGGATTACACTGAATTTGACATATATTGTCCAGAATCATGTCCTAAACAACAAATTTCAAGAGCAGAAACCAGCTTGATGAAATCATTAGTTATTTCCAATACTAATCAAAAACTCTTCAACTTTGTGAGATAAGCACTTTTTTCACGAATGGCTATATCTTTTGATCTTGTCGCTGGATTACACTGAATTTGATATGTGTTGTGCAGAATCATGTCCTAAACAACATATTTCAACAGCAGAAACCAGCTTGATGAAATCAATTATTTATTTCCACTCCTAATCAAAAACGCTTCAACTCGGTGAGATAAGTCCTTTTTGAACGAATGGCTATATCCTTTGAACCTGTAATGGGATCACACTGACTTTGCCACATATTGTGCAGAATCATATCCTAAAAAACATATTTCAACAGCAGAAACCAGCTTAATGAAATTCATTGATTATTTCCACTCCGAATCCAAAAACGCTTCAACTCGGTGAGATAAGTACTTTTTGAACGAATGGCGATATCTTTTGAACCTATGAAGGGATTACACTGAATTTGACATGATTTGTGCAGAATCATGTCCTAAAAAACATATATCAACAGCAAAAACCATCGTAATGAAATTCATTAGTTATTTCCACTCCTAAACAAAAACGCTTCAACTCGGTGAGATGAGCATTATTTGCACGAATGGCTATATCTTTTGATCTTGTCGATGGATTACACTGAATTTTAAATATTTTCTGCAGAAGCATGTCGTAAACAACATATTTCAACAGCAGAAACCAGCTTGATTAAATTCATTACTTATTTGCACTCCTAATCAAAAACACTTCAACTCGGTCTCATAAGCACTTTTTGAAAGAATGGCTATATCCTTTGAACCTGTAATGGGCTCACAAGAATTTGACATATATTGTTCAGAATCATGTCCTAAACAACATATTTCAACAGCAGAAACCAGCTTGATGAAATTCATTAGTTATTTCCACTCCTAATCAGAAACGTCTCAACACGGTGAGTTAAGCACTTTTTGAACGAATGGCTATATCTTTTGGACTTTTGATGGGATTTCTCTGAATATGACATATATTGTGCAAAATCTTGACCTAACAACATATTTCAACAGCAGAAACCAGCTTGATGAAATTCATTGGTTATTTCCAATACTAATCAAAAACTCTTCAACTTGGTGACATAAGTACTTTTTGGACGAATGGCTATATCCGTTGAACCTGTAATGGGATTTCATTGAATTTGACATATATTGTGCAGAATCATGTCCTAAACAACAAATTTCAAGAGCAGAAACCAGCTTGATGACATCCATTAGTTATTTCCAATACTAATCAAAAACGCTTCAACTCGGTGAGATAAGCACTTTTTGAACGAATGGCTATATCTTTTGAACATGTGAAGGGATTACACTGAATTTGACATATATTGTGCAGAATCATGTCCTAAACAACATATTTCAACAGCAGAAACCAGCTTGATGAAATTCATTAGTTATTTCCACTCCGAATCAAAAAGACTTCAACTCGGTGAGATAAGCACTTTTTGATCGAATGGCTATATCTTTTGAATTTGTCGCTGGATTATACTGAATTTGACATATTTTGTGCAGAATCTTGTCCTAAACAACATATTTCAACAGCGGGAACCAGCTTGATGAAATTCATTAGTTATTTCCACTCCGAATCAGAAACGTCTCAACTCGGTGAGATAAGCACTTTTTTCACGAATGGCTATATCTTTTGATCATATCGCTGGATTACACTGAATTTGACATATATTTTGCAGAATCATGTCCTAAACAACATATTTCAACAGCAGAAACCGGCTTGACGAAATCCATCAGTTATTTCCACTCCTAATCAAAAACGCTTCAACCCGATAAGATAAGCAGTTTTTGAACGAATGGCTATATTTTTTGAACCTGTGATGGGATTTCACTGAATTTGACATATATTGTGCAGAATTTTGTCCTAAACAACAAATTTCAAGAGCAGAAACCAGCTTGATGAAATCATTAGTTATTTCCAATACTAATCAAAAACTCTTCAACTTTGTGAGATAAGCACTTTTTTCACGAATGGCTATATCTTTTGATCTTGTCGCTGGATTACACTGAATTTGATATGTGTTGTGCAGAATCATGTCCTAAACAACATATTTCAACAGCAGAAACCAGCTTGATGAAATCAATTATTTATTTCCACTCCTAATCAAAAACGCTTCAACTCGGTGAGATAAGTCCTTTTTGAACGAATGGCTATATCCTTTGAACCTGTAATGGGATCACACTGACTTTGCCACATATTGTGCAGAATCATATCCTAAAAAACATATTTCAACAGCAGAAACCAGCTTAATGAAATTCATTGATTATTTCCACTCCGAATCCAAAAACACTTCAACTCGGTGAGATAAGTACTTTTTGAACGAATGGCGATATCTTCTGAACCTATGAAGGGATTACACTGAATTTGACATGATTTGTGCAGAATCATGTCCTAAAAAACATATATCAACAGCAAAAACCATCGTAATGAAATTCATTAGTTATTTCCACTCCTAAACAAAAACGCTTCAACTCGGTGAGATGAGCATTATTTGCACGAATGGCTATATCTTTTGATCTTGTCGATGGATTACACTGAATTTTAAATATTTTCTGCAGAAGCATGTCCTAAACAACATATTTCAACAGCAGAAACCAGCTTGATTAAATTCATTAGTTATTTGCACTCCTAATCAAAAACACTTCAACTCGGTCTCATAAGCACTTTTTGAACGAATGGCTATATCCTTTGAACCTGTAATGGGCTCACAAGAATTTGACATATATTGTTCAGAATCATGTCCTAAACAACATATTTCAACAGCAGAAACCAGCTTGATGAAATTCATTAGTTATTTCCACTCCTAATCAGAAACGTCTCAACACGGTGAGTTAAGCACTTTTTGAACGAATGGCTATATCTTTTGGACTTTTGATGGGATTTCTCTGAATATGACATATATTGTGCAAAATCTTGACCTAACAACATATTTCAACAGCAGAAACCAGCTTGATGAAATTCATTGGTTATTTCCAATACTAATCAAAAACTCTTCAACTTGGTGACATAAGTACTTTTTGGACGAATGGCTATATCCGTTGAACCTGTAATGGGATTTCATTGAATTTGAAATATATTGTGCAGAATCATGTCCTAAACAACAAATTTCAAGAGCAGAAACCAGCTTGATGACATCCATTAGTTATTTCCAATACTAATCAAAAACGCTTCAACTCGGTGAGATAAGCACTTTTTGAACGAATGGCTATATCTTTTGAACATGTGAAGGGATTACACTGAATTTGACATATATTGTGCAGAATCATGTCCTAAACAACATATTTCAACAGCAGAAACCAGCTTGATGAAATTCATTAGTTATTTCCACTCCGAATCAAAAAGACTTCAACTCGGTGAGATAAGCACTTTTTGATCGAATGGCTATATCTTTTGAATTTGTCGCTGGATTATACTGAATTTGACATATTTTGTGCAGAATCTTGTCCTAAACAACATTTTTCAACAGCGGGAACCAGCTTGATGAAATTCATTAGTTATTTCCACTCCGAATCAGAAACGTCTCAACTCGGTGAGATAAGCACTTTTTTCACGAATGGCTATATCTTTTGATCATATCGCTGGATTACACTGAATTTGACATATATTTTGCAGAATCATGTCCTAAACAACATATTTCAACAGCAGAAACCGGCTTGACGAAATCCATCAGTTATTTCCACTCCTAATCAAAAACGCTTCAACCCGATAAGATAAGCAGTTTTTGAACGAATGGCTATATCTTTTGAACCTGTGATGGGATTACACTGAATTTGACATATATTGTGCAGAATCATGTCCTAAACAACATATTTCAACAGCAGAAACCAGCTTGATGAAATTCAAAAGTTATTTCCACTCTTAATCAAAAACGCTTCAACGCGGTGAGATAAGCACTTTTTGAACGAATGGCTATATCTTTTGATCTTGTAAAGGGATTACACTGAATTTTACATATATTGTGCAGAATCATGTCCTAAACAACATATTTCAAAAGCAGAAACCAGCTTGATGAAATTCATTAGTTATTTCCACTCCTAATCAAAAACGCTTCAACTCGGTGAGATAAGTCCTTTTTGAACGAATGGCTATATCCTTTGAACCTGTAATGGGATCACATTGACTTTGACATATATTGTGCAGAATCATATCCTAAAAAACATATTTCAACAGCAGAAACAAGCTTGATGAAATTCATTAGTTATTTCCACTCCTAATCAAAAACGCTTCAACTCGGTGAGATAAGCACTTTTTGAACGAATGGCTATATCTTTTGATCTTATCGCTGGATTACAATGAATTTGACATGTGTTTTGCAGAATCATGTCCTAAACAACATATTTCAACAGCAGAAACCAGCTTGACGAAATCCATCAGTTATTTCCACTCCTAATCAAAAACGCTTCAACCCGATAAGATAAGCAGTTTTTGAACGAATGGCTATATCTTTTGAACCTGTGATGTGATTACACTGAATTTGACATATATTGTGCAGAATCATGTCCTAAACAACATATTTTAACAGCAGAAACCAGCTTGATGAAAATCAAAAGTTATTTCCACTCCTAATCAAAAACGCTTCAACTTGGTGAGATAAGCACTTTTTGAACGAATGGCTATATCCTTTGAACCTGTAATGGGATCACATTGACTTTGACATATATTGTGCAGAATCATATCCTAAAAAACATATTTCAACAGCAGAAACCAGCTTGATGAAATTCATTAGTTATTTCCACTCCTAATCAAAAATGCTTCAACTCGGTGAGATAAGCACTTTTTGAACGAATGGCTATATCTTTTGAACTTGTGAAGGAATTACACTGAATTTGACATATATTGTGCAGAATCATGTCCTAAACAACATATTTCAACAGTAGAAATCTACTTGATGAAATTCATTAGTTATTGCCACTCCTAATCAAAATTGCTTCAACTCGGTGAGATAAGCAATTTTTGCACGAATGGCTATATCTTTTGATCCTGTCGCTGGATTACACTGAATTTGACATGTGTTGTGCAGAATCATGTCCTAAACAACATATTTCAACAGCAGAAACCAGCTTGATTAAATCCATTAGTTATTTCCACTCTCAATCAAAAAAGGCTTCAACCCAATAAGATAAGCAATTTTTGAACGAATGGCTATGTCTTTTGAACCTGTAATGTGATTACACTAAATTTGACATATATTGTGCAGAATCATATCCTAAAAAACATATTTCAACAGCAGAAACCAGCTTGATGAAATTCATTGATTATTTCCACTCCGAATCCAAAAACGCTTCAACTCGGTGAGATAAGTACATTTTGAACGAATGGCTATATCTTTTGAACTTGTGAAGGGATTACACTTAATTTGACATATATTGTGCAGAATTATGTCATATACAACATATTTCAACAGCAGAAACCAGCTTAATGAAATCCATTAGTAATTTCCACTCCTAATCAAAAACACTTCAACTCGGTGAGATAAGTCCTTTTTGAAAGAATGGCTATATCCTTTGAACCTTTAATGGGATCACACTGAATTTGACATGTATTGTGCAGAATCATATCCCAAAAAACATATTTCATCAGCAGAAACCATCTTGATGAAATTCTTTAGTTATTTCCACTCCTAAACAAAAACGCTTCAACTCGGTGAGATAAGCATTATTTGCAAGAGTGGCTATATCTTTTGATCTTGTCACTGGATTACACTGAATTTGAAATATTTTCTGCAGAATCATGTCCTAAAGAATACATTTCAACAGCAGAAACCAGCTTGATGAAATTCATTAGTTATTTCCAATACTAATCAAAAAGTCTTCAACTTGGTGAGATAAGCAATTTTTGAACGAATGGCTATATTTTTTGAACCTGTGATGGGATTTCACTGAATTTGACATATATTGTGCAAAATCTTGTCCTAAACAACATATTTCAACAGTAAAAATCTACTTGATGAAATTCATTAGTTATTGCCACACCTAATCAAAATTGCTTCAACTAGGTGAGATAAGCACTTTTTGATCGAATGGCTATATCTTATGAACGTGTCGCTGGATTATACTGAATTTGACATATTTTGTGCAGAATCTTGTCCTAAACAACATATTTCAACAGCGGGAACCAGCTTGATGAAATTCATTAGTTATTTCCACTCCGAATCAGAAACGTCTCAACTCGGTGAGATAAGCACTTTTTTCACGAATGGCTATATCTTTTAAACTTATCGCTGGATTACACTGAATTTGACATGTGTTTTGCAGAATCATGTCCTAAACAACATATTTCAACAGCAGAAACCAGCTTGACGAAATCCATCAGTTATTTCCAATCCTAATCAAAAACGCTTCAACCCGATAAGATAAGCAGTTTTTATACGAATGGCTATATCTTTTGAATATGTGAAGGGATTACACTGAATTTGACATATATTGTGCAGAATCATGTCCTAAACAACATATTTCAACAGCAGAAACCAGCTTGATGAAATTCATTAGTTAATTCCACTCCTAATCAAAAACGCTTCAACTCGGTGAGATAAGTCCTTTTTGAACGAATGGCTATATTATTTGAACCTGTAATGGGATCACACTGACTTTGACATATATTGTGCAGAATCATATCCTAAACAACATATTTCAACAGTAGAAATCTACTTGATGAAATTCATTAGTTATTTCTACTCCAAATCAAAAACGCTTCAACTTGGTGAGATAAGTACATTTTGAACGAATGGCTATATCTTTTGATCTTGTGAAGGGATTACACTTAATTTGACATATATTGTGCAGAATTATGTCATATACAACATATTTCAACAGCAGAAACCAGCTTAATGAAATCCATTAGTAATTTCCACTCCTAATCAAAAACACTTCAACTCGGTGAGATAAGTCCTTTTTGAAAGAATGGCTATATCCTTTGAACCTTTAATGGGATCACACTGAATTTGACATGTATTGTGCAGAATCATATCCCAAAAAACATATTTCATCAGCAGAAACCATCTTGATGAAATTCTTTAGTTATTTCCACTCCTAAACAAAAACGCTTCAACTCGGTGAGATAAGCATTATTTGCAAGAGTGGCTATATCTTTTGATCTTGTCACTGGATTACACTGAATTTGAAATATTTTCTGCAGAATCATGTCCTAAAGAATACATTTCAACAGCAGAAACCAGCTTGATGAAATTCATTAGTTATTTCCAATACTAATCAAAAAGTCTTCAACTTGGTGAGATAAGCAATTTTTGAACGAATGGCTATATTTTTTGAACCTGTGATGGGATTTCACTGAATTTGACATATATTGTGCAAAATCTTGTCCTAAACAACATATTTCAACAGTAAAAATCTACTTGATGAAATTCATTAGTTATTGCCACACCTAATCAAAATTGCTTCAACTAGGTGAGATAAGCACTTTTTGATCGAATGGCTATATCTTATGAACGTGTCGCTGGATTATACTGAATTTGACATATTTTGTGCAGAATCTTGTCCTAAACAACATATTTCAACAGCGGGAACCAGCTTGATGAAATTCATTAGTTATTTCCACTCCGAATCAGAAACGTCTCAACTCGGTGAGATAAGCACTTTTTTCACGAATGGCTATATCTTTTAAACTTATCGCTGGATTACACTGAATTTGACATGTGTTTTGCAGAATCATGTCCTAAACAACATATTTCAACAGCAGAAACCAGCTTGACGAAATCCATCAGTTATTTCCAATCCTAATCAAAAACGCTTCAACCCGATAAGATAAGCAGTTTTTATACGAATGGCTATATCTTTTGAATATGTGAAGGGATTACACTGAATTTGACATATATTGTGCAGAATCATGTCCTAAACAACATATTTCAACAGCAGAAACC
This sequence comes from Fistularia commersonii, assembly GCF_037954325.1. NCBI lineage: Eukaryota > Metazoa > Chordata > Actinopteri > Syngnathiformes > Fistulariidae > Fistularia > Fistularia commersonii. The sequence goes on from NW_028234005.1 coordinate 805,132, forward strand.
AGCTTGATGAAATTCATTAGTTAATTCCACTCCTAATCAAAAACGCTTCAACTCGGTGAGATAAGTCCTTTTTGAACGAATGGCTATATTATTTGAACCTGTAATGGGATCACACTGACTTTGACATATATTGTGCAGAATCATATCCTAAACAACATATTTCAACAGTAGAAATCTACTTGATGAAATTCATTAGTTATTTCTACTCCAAATCAAAAACGCTTCAACTTGGTGAGATAAGTACATTTTGAACGAATGGCTATATCTTTTGATCTTGTGAAGGGATTACACTTAATTTGACATATATTGTGCAGAATTATGTCATATACAACATATTTCAACAGCAGAAACCAGCTTAATGAAATCCATTAGTAATTTCCACTCCTAATCAAAAACACTTCAACTCGGTGAGATAAGTCCTTTTTGAAAGAATGGCTATATCCTTTGAACCTTTAATGGGATCACACTGAATTTGACATGTATTGTGCAGAATCATATCCCAAAAAACATATTTCATCAGCAGAAACCATCTTGATGAAATTCTTTAGTTATTTCCACTCCTAAACAAAAACGCTTCAACTCGGTGAGATAAGCATTATTTGCAAGAGTGGCTATATCTTTTGATCTTGTCACTGGATTACACTGAATTTGAAATATTTTCTGCAGAATCATGTCCTAAAGAATACATTTCAACAGCAGAAACCAGCTTGATGAAATTCATTAGTTATTTCCAATACTAATCAAAAAGTCTTCAACTTGGTGAGATAAGCAATTTTTGAACGAATGGCTATATTTTTTGAACCTGTGATGGGATTTCACTGAATTTGACATATATTGTGCAAAATCTTGTCCTAAACAACATATTTCAACAGTAAAAATCTACTTGATGAAATTCATTAGTTATTGCCACACCTAATCAAAATTGCTTCAACTAGGTGAGATAAGCACTTTTTGATCGAATGGCTATATCTTATGAACGTGTCGCTGGATTATACTGAATTTGACATATTTTGTGCAGAATCTTGTCCTAAACAACATATTTCAACAGCGGGAACCAGCTTGATGAAATTCATTAGTTATTTCCACTCCGAATCAGAAACGTCTCAACTCGGTGAGATAAGCACTTTTTTCACGAATGGCTATATCTTTTAAACTTATCGCTGGATTACACTGAATTTGACATGTGTTTTGCAGAATCATGTCCTAAACAACATATTTCAACAGCAGAAACCAGCTTGACGAAATCCATCAGTTATTTCCAATCCTAATCAAAAACGCTTCAACCCGATAAGATAAGCAGTTTTTATACGAATGGCTATATCTTTTGAATATGTGAAGGGATTACACTGAATTTGACATATATTGTGCAGAATCATGTCCTAAACAACATATTTCAACAGCAGAAACCAGCTTGATGAAATTCATTAGTTAATTCCACTCCTAATCAAAAACGCTTCAACTCGGTGAGATAAGTCCTTTTTGAACGAATGGCTATATTATTTGAACCTGTAATGGGATCACACTGACTTTGACATATATTGTGCAGAATCATATCCTAAACAACATATTTCAACAGTAGAAATCTACTTGATGAAATTCATTAGTTTATTGCCACTCCTAATCAAAATTGCTTCAACTCGGTGAGATAAGCACTTTTTGCACGAATGGCTATATCTTTTGATCTTGTCGCTGGATTACACTGAATTTGACATGTGTTGTGCAGAATCATGTCCTAAACAACATATTTCAACAGCAGAAATCAGCTTGATTAAATCCATGAGTTATTTCCTCTCCTAATCAAAAACGCTTCAACCCGATAAGATAAGCAGTTTTTGAAAGAATGGCTATATCTTTTGAATATGTGAAGGGATTACACTGAATTTGACATATATTGTGCAGAATCATGTCCTAAACAACATATTTCAACAGCAAAAAACAGCTTGATGAAATTCATTAGTTATTTCCACTCCTAATCAAAAACGCTTCAACTCGGTGAGATAAGTCCTTCTTGAACGAATGGCTATATCCTTTGAACCTGTAATGGGATCACACTGACTTCGACATATATTGTGCAGAATCATATCCTAAACAACATATTTCAACAGTAGAAATCTACTTGATGAAATTCATTAGTTATTGCCACTCCTAATCAGAAACGTCTCAACTCGGTGAGATAAGCACTTTTTTCTCGAATGGCTATATCTTTTGGACTTTTGATGGGATATCTCTGAATATGACATATATTATGCAGAATCTTGACCTAACAACATATTTCAACAGCAGAAACCAGCTTGATGAAATTCAAAAGTTATTTCCACTCCTAATCAAAAACGCTTCAACTCGGTGAGATAAGTACTTTTTGAACGAATGGCTATATCTTTTGAACTTGTGAAGGGATTACACTGAATTTGACAAATATTGTCCAGAATCATGTCCTAAACAACAAATTTCAAGAGCAGAAACCAGCTTGATGAAATCATTAGTTATTTCCAATACTAATCAAAAACTCTTCAACTTTGTGAGATAAGCACTTTTTTCACGAATGGCTATATCTTTTGATCTTGTCGCTGGATTACACTGAATTTGATATGTGTTGTGCAGAATCATGTCCTAAACAACATATTTCAACAGCAGAAACCAGCTTGATGAAATCAATTATTTATTTCCACTCCTAATCAAAAACGCTTCAACTCGGTGAGATAAGTCCTTTTTGAACGAATGGCTATATCCTTTGAACCTGTAATGGGATCACACTGACTTTGCCACATATTGTGCAGAATCATATCCTAAAAAACATATTTCAACAGCAGAAACCAGCTTAATGAAATTCATTGATTATTTCCACTCCGAATCCAAAAACGCTTCAACTCGGTGAGATAAGTACTTTTTGAACGAATGGCGATATCTTTTGAACCTATGAAGGGATTACACTGAATTTGACATGATTTGTGCAGAATCATGTCCTAAAAAACATATATCAACAGCAAAAACCATCGTAATGAAATTCATTAGTTATTTCCACTCCTAAACAAAAACGCTTCAACTCGGTGAGATGAGCATTATTTGCACGAATGGCTATATCTTTTGATCTTGTCGATGGATTACACTGAATTTTAAATATTTTCTGCAGAAGCATGTCCTAAACAACATATTTCAACAGCAGAAACCAGCTTGATTAAATTCATTAGTTATTTGCACTCCTAATCAAAAACACTTCAACTCGGTCTCATAAGCACTTTTTGAACGAATGGCTATATCCTTTGAACCTGTAATGGGCTCACAAGAATTTGACATATATTGTTCAGAATCATGTCCTAAACAACATATTTCAACAGCAGAAACCAGCTTGATGAAATTCATTAGTTATTTCTACTCCAAATCAAAAACGCTTCAACTTGGTGAGATAAGCAATTTTTGAACGAATGGCTATATCTTTTGAACCTGTGATGGGATTTCACTGAATTTGACATATATTGTCCGGCATCATGTCCTAAACAACATATTTCAACAGCAGAAACCAGCTTGATGAAATTAATTAGTTAATTCCACTCCTAATCAAAAACGCTTCAACTCTGTGAGATAAGCACTTTTTGATCGAATGGCTATATCTTTTGAACTTGTCGCTGGATTATACTGAATTTGACATATTTTTGTGCAGAATCTTTTCCTAAACAACATATTTCAACAGCGGGAACCAGCTCGATGAAATTCATTAGTTATATCCACTCCTAATCAGAAACACTTTAACTCGGTCTCATGAGCACATTTTGAAAGAATGTCTATATCCTTTGAACCTGTAACGGGCTCACAAGAATTTGACATATAATGTGCAGAATCATGTCCTAAACAACATATTTCAACAGCAGAAACCAGTTTGATGAAATTCATTAGTTATTTCCATTCCGAATCAAAAACGCTTCAACTCGGTGAGATAAGCACTTTTTGATCAAATAGCTATATCTTTTGAACTTGTAGCTGGATTGCACTGAAAATGACATTTATTGTGCAGAATCATGTCCTAAACAACATATTTCAACAGCAGAAACCAGCTTGATGAAATTCATTAGTTATTTCCACTCCTAATCAAAAACGCTTCAACTCCGTGAGATAAGCACTTTTTGAACGAAAGGCTATATCTTTTGATCTTGACGCTGGATTACACTGAATTTGACATATTTTTTGTAGAATCATGTCCTAAACAACATATTTCAACAGCAGAAACCAGCTTGATGAAATTCATAAGTTATTTCCATTCCTAATCAAAAATGCTTCAACCCGATAAGATAAACACTTTTTGAACGAATGTCTATATCTTTTGAACCTGTAATGGGATCACACTGAATTTGACAAATATTTTGCAGAATCATGTCCTAAACAACATATTTCAAAAGTAGAAACCAGCTTGATGAAATTCATTAGTTATTTCCACGACTAAACAAATCGCTTCAACTAGGTGAGATAAGTATTTTTTGCACGAATGGCTATATCTTTTGATCTTGTTGCTGGATTACACTGAATTTGAAATATTTTCTACAAAATCATGTCCTAAACAACATATTTCAACAGCAGAAACCAGCTTGATGAAATTCATTAGTTATTTCCACTCCAAATCAAAAACGCTTCAACTCGGTGAGATAAGCACTTTTTGATCGAATGGCAATATCTTTTGAACTTGTAGCTGGATTATACTGAATTTGACATATTTTGTGCAGAATCCTGTCCTAAACAACATATTTCAACAGCAGGAACCAGCTTGATGAAATTCATTAGTTATTTCCACTCCTAATAAAAAACGCTTCAACTCGGTCTCATAAGCACGTTTTGAACGAATGGCTACATCCTTTGAACCTGTAATGGGCTCACAAGAATTTGATATATATTGTGCAGAATCATATCCTAAAAAACATATTTCAACATCAGAAACCAGCTTAATGAAATTCATCAGTTATTTCCACTCCTAATCAGAAAAGTCTGAACTCGGTGAGTTAAGCACTTTTTGAACGAATGGCTATATCTTTTGGACTTTTGATGGGATTTCTCTGAATATGACATATATTGTGCAAAATCTTTTCCTAAACAACATATTTCAACAGCAGAAACCAGCTTGATGAAATTCATTGGTTATTTCCTAAACTAATCAAAAATTCTTCAACTTGCTGAGATACGTACTTTTTGAACGAATGGCTATATCTTTTGAACTTGTGAAGGTATTACACTGAATTTGACATATATTGTACAGAATCATGTCCTAAACAACATATTTAAACAGCAGAAACCAGCTTGATGAAATTCATTAGTTATTTCCACTCCTAATCAGAAACGTCTCAACTCGTGAGTTAAGCACTTTTTGAACGAATGGCTATATCTTTAGAAACTGTGATGGGATTATACTGAAGTTGACATATATTGTGCGGAATCATGTCCTGCACAACATATTTCAACAGCAGAAAGCATCTTGATTCTTTCATTAGTTATTTCCACTGCGAATCATAAACGCTTCATCTCGGTGAGATAAGCACTTTTTGCACGAATGGCAATATATTTTGGTCTTATCGCTGGATTACACTGAATTTGACATGTGTTGTGCAGAATCATGTCCTAAACAACATATATCAACAGCAGAAACCAGCTTGATGAAATTCATTAGTTATTTCCACTTCTAATCAGAAACGTCTCAACTCGGTGAGATAAGCACTTTTTGCACGAATGGCTATATCTTTTGATCTTATCGCTGGATTACATTGAATTTGACATGTGTTTTGCAGAATCATGTCCTAAACAACATATTTCAACAGCAGAAACCAGCTTGATGAAATTCATTAGTTATTTCCACTCCTAATCAGAAACGTCTCAACTCGTGAGTTAAGCACTTTTTGCACGAATGGCTATATCTTTTGATCTTATCGCTGGATTACATTGAATTTGACATGTGTTTTGCAGAATCATGACCTAAACAACATATTTCAACAGCGGGATCCAGCTTGATGAAATTTATTGGTTATTTCCACTCCTAATCAAAAACGCTTCAACCCGATAAGATAAGCGGTTTTTGAACGAATGGCTATATCTTTTGAACCTATGATGTGATTACACTCAATTTGACGTATATTGCTCAGAATCATATCCTAAAAAACATATTTCACCAGCAGAAACCTGCTTGATGAAATTCATTGATTATTTCCACTCCGAATCAAAAACGCTTCAACTCGGTGAGATAAGTACTTTTTGAACGAATGGCTATATCTTTTGAACTTGTGAAGGGATTACACTGAATTTGAAATATATTGTGCAAAATCTTGTCATAAACAACATATTTCAACAGCAGAAACCAGCTTGATGAAATCAATTAGTTATTTCCACGCCTAATCAAAAACGCATCAACTCGGTGAGATAAGTCCTTTTTGAACGAATGGCTATATCCTTTGAACCTGTAATGGGATCACACTGAATTTGACACATATTGTGCAGAATCATGTCCCAAACAACATATTTCAACAGCAGAATACAGCTTGATGAAATTCATTAGTTATTTCCACTCCTAATCAAAAACGTTTCAACTCGGTGAGATAAGCACTTTTTGAACTAAAGGCTATATCTTTTGATCTTGACGCTGGATTACACTGAATTTGACATATTTTGTGTAGAATTATGTCCTATACAACATATTTCAACAGCAGAAACCAGCTTGATGAAATTCATTAGTTATTTCCTTTCCTAATCAAAAACGCTTCAACCCGAAAAGATAAACACTTTTTGAACGAATGTCTATATCTTTTGAACCTGTAATAGGATCATGCTGAATTTGACATATATTGTGCAGAATCATGTCCTAAACAACATATTTCAACAGCAGAAACCTGCTTGATGAAATTCATTGGTTATTTCCACTCCTAATCAAAAACGCTTCAACTCCGTGAGATAAGCACTTTTTGAACGAATGGCTATATCTTTTAAACCTGTGAAGGGATTACAAATAATTAGACATATATTGTGCAGGATCATGTCCTAAAAAACATATTTCAACAGCAGAAACCAGCCTGATGAAATTCAAAAGTTATTTCCAGTCCTAATGAAAAACACTTCAACTCGGTGAGATAAGTACTTTTTGAACGAATGGCTATATCTTTTGAACTTGTGATGGGATTTCACTGAATTTGACATATATTGTTCAGAATCTTGTCCTAAACAACTTATTTCAACAGCGGGAACCAGCTTGATGAAATTCATTAGTTATTTCCACTCCTAATCAGAAACGTCTAAACTCGGTGAGATAAGCACTTTTTTCACGAATGGCTATATCTTTTGATCTTGTCGCTGGATTACACTGAATTTGATATGTGTTGTGCAGAATCATGTCCTAAACAACATATTTCAACAGCAGAAACCAGCTTGATGAAGTCAATTAGTTATTTCCACTCCTAATTAGAAACGCTTCAATTCGATAAGATAAGCAGTTTTTGAACGAATGGCTTTATCTTTTGAACCTATGATGTGATTACACTAAATTTGACATATATTGTGTAGAATCATCTCCTAAAAAACATATTCTGACAGCAGAAACCAGCTTGATGAAATTCATTGTTTTTTTCCACTCCGAATCAAAAATGCTTCAATTCGGTGAGATAAGTACTTTTTGAACAAATGTTTATATCTTTTGAACCTATGAAGGGATTACACTGAATTTGACATATATTGTGCAGAATCATGTCCTAAAGAATACATTACAACAGCAGAAACCAGCTTGATGAAATTCATTAGTTATTTCCAATACTAATCAAAAACACTTCAACTCGGTGAGATAAGCATTTTTTTGAACGAATGGCTATATCTTTTGAACCTGTGATGGGATTTCACTGAATTTGACATATATTGTCCAGAATCATGTCCTAAACAACATATTTCAACAGCAGAAACCAGCTTGATGAAATTCATTAGTTATTTCCACTCCTAATCAAAAACGCTTCAACTCGGTGAGATAAGCACTTTTTGATCGAATGGCTATATCTTTTGAACTTGTCGCTGGATTATACTGAATTTGACATATTTTTTGCAGAATCTTTTCCTAAACAACATATTTCAACAGCGGGAACCAGCTCGATGAAATTCATTAGTTATATCCACTCCTAATCAGAAACACTTTAACTCGGTCTCATGAGCACATTTTGAAAGAATGTCTATATCCTTTGAACCTGTAACGGGCTCACAAGAATTTGACATATAATGTGCAGAATCATGTCCTAAACAACATATTTCAACAGCAGAAACCAGTTTGATGAAATTCATTAGTTATTTCCATTCCGAATCAAAAACGCTTCAACTCGGTGAGATAAGCACTTCTTCAACCAATGGCTATATCTTTTGATCTTGACGCTGGATTACACTGAATTTGACATATTTTTTGTAGAATCATGTCCTAAACAACATATTTCAACAGCAAAAACCAGCTTGATGAAATTCATAAGTTATTTCCATTCCTAATCAAAAATGCTTCAACCCGATAAGGTAAACACTTTTTGAACGAATGTCTATATCTTTTGAACCTGTAATGGGATCACGCTGAATTTGACATATATTTTGCAGAATCATGTCCTAAACAACATATTTCAAAAGTAGAAACCAGCTTGATGAAATTCATTAGTTATTTCCACGACTAAACAAAAACGCTTCAACTAGGTGAGATAAGCATTTTTTACACGAATGGCTATATCTTTTGATCTTGTTGCTGGATTACACTGAATTTGAAATATTTTCTGCAGAATCATGTCCTAAACAACATATTTCAACAGCAGAAACCAGCTTGATGAAATTCATTAGTTATTTCCACTCCAAATCAAAAACGCTTCAACTCGGTGAGATAAGCACTTTTTGATCGAATGGCAATATCTTTTGAACTTGTAGCAGGATTATACTGAATTTGACATATTTTGTGCAGAATCCTGTCCTAAACAACATATTTCAACAGCAGTAACCAGCTTGATGAAATTCATTAGTTATTTCCACTCCTAATAAAAAACGTTTCAACTCGGTCTCATAAGCACGTTTTGAACGAATGGCTACATCCTTTGAACCTGTAATGGGCTCACAAGAATTTGAAATATATTGTGCAGAATCATATCCAAAACAATATATTTCAACAGCAGAAACCAGCTTAATGAAATTCATCAGTTATTTCCACTCCTAATCAGAAACGTCTGAACTCGGTGAGTTAAGCACTTTTTGAACGAATGGCTATATCTTTTGGACTTTTGATGGGATTTCTCTGAATATGACATATATTGTGCAAAATCTTTTCCTAAACAACATATTTCAACAGCAGAAACCAGCTTGATGAAATTCATTGGTTATTTCCTAAACTAATCAAAAATTCTTCAACTTGCTGAGATACGTACTTTTTGAACGAATGGCTATATCATTTGAACTTGTGTAGGTATTACACTGAATTTGACATATATTGTCCAGAATCATGTCCTAAACAACATATTTCAACAGCAGAAACCAGCTTGATGAAGTTCATTAGTTATTTCCACTCCTAATCAGAAACGTCTCAACTCGTGAGTTAAGCACTTTTTGAACGAATGGCTATATCTTTAGAACCTGTGATGGGATTATACTGAAGTTGACATATATTGTGCAGAATCATGTACTAAACAACATATATCAACAGAAAAAAGCAACTTGGTGAAATTCATTAGTTATTTCCAATCCAACTCAAGCACGATTAAATTCGATAAGTTAAGCAGTATTTGACCTTATGGCTATATCTTTTGAATTTGTAGCTGGATTACACTGAATATGACATATATTGTGTAGAATCATGTCCGAAACGACATATATCAACAGCAAAAACCAGCATATTGAAATTCATTAACTATTTCCGCTCCATCTCAAAAACGCTTCAACTCAGTGAGTTATGCAGTTTTTGAACAAATGGCTATATATTTTGAATTTACGGCTGGATTACACTGAATTTGACAAATATTTTGCAGAATCATACACTTAACAACAAATTTCAACAGCAGAAACCAACTTGATGAAATTCATTAGTTATTTCCACTCCTAATCTAAAACGCTTCAACTCATTGAGAAAAGCACTTTTTGAATGAATGGCTACATCTTTTGAACCTGTGATGGGATCACAATAAATTTGACATATATTTTGCAGAATCATGTTCTAAACAACATATTTCAATAGCAGAAACCAGCTTGATGAAATTCATTAGTTATTTCCACTCCTAATCAAAAACGCTTCAACCCGATAAAGAAAAACACTTTTTGAACGAATGGCTATATCTTTTGAACCTGTGATTGGATTACACTGAAGTTGACATATATTGTGCAGAATCATGTGCTAAAAACAAAATATTTCAAACGCAGAAACCAGCCTGATGAAATTCATTAGTTATTTCCACGCCGAATCAATTACGCTTCAACTCGTTGAGATAAGCACTTTTTGAACGAATGGCTATATCTTTTGAACTTGTGGCTAGATTACACTGAATTTGACATATATTGTGCAGAATCATGTCATAAACAACATATTTCAACAGCAGAAACCAGCTTGATGAAATCAATTAGTTATTTCCACTCCTAATCAAAAACGCTTCAACTCGGTGAGATAAGTCCTTTTTGAACGAATGGCTATATCCTTTGAACCCTGTAATGGGATCACACTGAATTTGACACATATTGTGCAGAATCATGTCCTAAACAACATATTTCAACAGCAGAAACCAGCTTGATGAAATTCATTAGTTATTTCCACTCCTAATCAGAAACGTCTCAACTCGGTGAGATAAGCACTTTTTTCACGAATGGCTATATCTTTTGATCTTGTCGCTGGATTACACTGAATTTGATATGTGTTGTGCAGAATCACGTCCTAAACAACATATTTCAACAGCAGAAACCAGCTTGATGAAATCAATTTGTTATTTCCACTCCTAATCAAAAACGCTTCAACTCGGTGAGATAAGCACTTTTTGAACTAAAGGCTATATCTTTTGATCTTGACGCTGGATTACACAGAATTTGACATATTTTGTGTAGAATCATGTCCTAAACAACATATTTCAACAGCAGAAACCAGCTTGATGAAATTCATTAGTTATTTCCTTTCCTAATCAAAAACGCTTCAACCCGATAAGATAAACACTTTTTGAACGAATGTCTATATCTTTTGAACCTGTAATAGGATCATGCTGAATTTGACACATATTGTGCAGAATCATGTACTAAACAACATATTTCATCAGTAGAAACCAGCTTGATGAAATTTTTGGTTATTTCCACTCCTAATCAAAAACGCTTCAACTCCGTGAGATAAGCACTTTTTGAACGAATGGCTATATCTTTTAAACCTGTGAAGGGATTACACATAATTAGACATATATTGTGCAGAATCATGTCCTAAACAACATATTTCAACAGCAGAAACCAGCCTGATGAAATTCAAAAGTTATTTCCAGTCCTAATGAAAAACACTTCAACTCGGTGAGATAAGTACTTTTTGAACGAATGGCTATATCTTTTGAACTTGTGATGGGATTTCACTGAATTTGAAAAATATTGTTCATAATCATGTCCTAAACAACATTTTTCAACAGCAGAAACCAGCTTGATGAAATTCCTTAGTTATTTCCACTCCGAATATAAAACGCTTCAACTCGGTGAGATAAGTACTTTTTGATAGAATGGCTATATCTTTTGAACTTGTCGCTGGATTATACTGAATTTGACATATTTTGTGCAGAATCTTGTCCTAAACAACATATTTCAACAGCGGGAACCAGCTTGATTAAATTCATTAGTTATTTCCACTCCTAATCAGAAACGTCTCAACTCGGTGAGATAAGCACTTTTTTCACGAATGGCTATATCTTTTGATCTTGTCGCTGGATTACACTGAATTTGATATGTGTTGTGCAGAATCACGTCCTAAACAACATATTTCAACAGCAGAAACCAGCTTGATGAAATCAATTTGTTATTTCCACTCCTAATTAGAAACGCTTCAATTCGATAAGATAAGCAGTTTTTGAACGAATGGCTTTATCTTTTGAACCTATGATGTGATTACACTAAATTTGACATATATTGTGTAGAATCATCTCCTAAAAAACATATTTCGACAGCAGAAACCAGCTTGATGAAATTCATTGTTTTTTTCCACTCCGAATCAAAAACGCTTCAACTCGGTGAAAAAAGCACTTTTTGAATGATTGGATATATATTGGGATCCTGTACCTGGGTTACACTGAATTTATATATATTGCAGAATCATGTCCTAAATAACATATTTCAACAGTAGAAACGAGCTTGATGAAATTCATTAGTTATTTCCACTCCTAATCAAAAACGCTTCAACTCGGTGAGATAAAGACTTTTTGAACGAATGGCTATATCTTTTTAGCCTGTAATGGGATTACACTGAATTTGACATATATTGTGCAGAATCATGTCCTAAACAACATATATCAACAGAAAAAAACAACTTGGTGAAATTCATTAGTTATTTCCAATCCAACTCAAACACGATTAAATTCGATAAGATAAGCAGTATTTGACCTTATGGCTATATCTTTTGAACTTGTAGCTGGATTACACTGAATATGACATATATTGTGTAGAATCATGTCCGAAACGACATATATCAGCAGCAAAAACCAGCATATTGAAATTCATTAATTATTTCCGCTCCATCTCAAAAACGCTTCAACTCAGTGAGTTATGCAGTTTTTGAACAAATGGCTATATCTTTTGAACTTACGGCTGGATTACACTGAATTTGACATATATTTTGCAGAATTATACACTTAACAACAAATTTCAACAGCAGAAACCAGCTTGATGAAATTCATTAATTATTTCCATTCCTAATCAAAAACGCTTCAACCCGATAAGAAAAATACTTTTTGAACGAATGGCTATATCTTTTGAACCTGTGATTGGATTACACTGAAGTTGACATATATTGTGCAGAATCATGTGCTAAAAACAACATATTTCAACAGCAGATACCAGCTTGATGAAATTCATTAGTTATTTCAACGCCGAATCAGTTACGCTTCAACTCGTTGAGATAAGCACTTTTGAACGAAAGGCTATATCTTTTGAACTTGTGGCTAGATTACACTGAATTTGATATATATTGTGCAGAATCAGGTCCTAAACAAAATATATCAACAGCAAAAACCAGCATATTGAAATTCATTAGTTATTTTCGCTCCAACTCAAAAACGCTTCAACTCCGTGAGATAAGTACTTTTTGAACGAATGGTTATATCTTTTGAACCTATGAAGGGATTACACTGAATTTGACATATATTGTGCAGAATCATGTCCTAAACAAAATATTTCAACAGCAACAACCAGCTTGATGAAATTCAAATGTTATTTCCAATCCTAATCAAAAACGCTTCAACTCGGTGAGATAAGTACTTTTTGAACGAATGGCTATATCTTTTGAACTTGTGAAGGGATTACACATAATTTGACATATATTGTGCAGATTCATGTCCTAAACAACAAATCTCAACAGTAGAAACCAACTTGATGAAATCCATTAGTTATTTCCACTCCTAATCTAAAACGCTTCAACTCGGTGAGAAAAGCACTTTTTGAATGAATGACTATAAATTTTGATCCTGTAAATGGGTTACACTGAATTTTACATATATATTGCAGAATCATGTGCTAAAGAACATATTTCAACAGTAGAAACCAGCTTGATGAAATTCATTAGTTATTTCCACACCGAGTCAAATACGCTTCAACTCCGTGAGATAAGAACTTTTTGCACGAATGGCTATATCTTTTGGACTTTGGAGGGGTTTTCACTGAGTTTGACATATATTGTGCAGAATCATGTCCTAAACAACATATTTCAACAGCAGAAACCAGCTTGATGGAATTCATTAGTTATTTCCACTCCTAATCAGAAATGCTTCAACTCGGTGAGATATGCACTTTTTGAACGAATGGCTATATCTTTTGAACTTGTGGCTGGATTACACTGAATTTGACATATATTGTGCAGAATCATTTCCTAAAAAAATATTTTAAAAGCAGAAACCAGCATGATAAAAATCATTAGTTTTCCATTCCTAATCAAAAACGCTTCAACTCAGTGATATAAGCCCTTTTTGAACGAAAGGCTATATCTTTTGAACTTGGGCTAGATTACACTGAATTTGAAATATATTGTGCAGAATCATGTCCTAAACAACATATATCAACAGCAACAACCAGCATATTGATATTCATTAGTTATTTCCGCTCCAACTCAAAAACGCTTCGACTCGGTGAGTTATGCAGTTTTTGAACAAATGGCTATATCTTTTGAATCTATGAAGGGATTACACTGAATTTGACATATATTGTGCAGAATCATGTCCTAAAGAATACATTTCAACAGCAGAAACCAGCTTGATGAAATTCATTAGTTATTTCCAATAATAATCAAAAACACTTCAACTCGGTGAGATAAGCATTTTTTGAACGAATGGCTATATCTTTTGAACCTGTGATGGGATTTCACTGAATTTGACATATGTTGTGCAGAATATAGTCCTAAACAACATATTTCAACAGCAGAAACCCTTTTGATAAAATTCATTAGTTATTTCCACTCCGAATCAAAAACGCTTCAACTCGGTGAGATAAGCACTTTTTGATCGAATGGCTATGTCTTTTGAACTTGTCGCTGGATTATACTGAATTTGACATATTTTGTGCAGAATCTTGTCCTAAACAACATATTACAACAGCGGGAACCAGCTTGATGAAATTCATTAGATATTTCCACTCCGAATCAAAAACGCTTCAACTCGGTGAGATAAGTACTTTTTGAACGAATGGTTATATATTTTTAACCTATGAAGGGATTACACTTAAGTTGACATATATTGTGCAGAATCATGTCCTAAACAACATATTTCAACAGCAGAAACCAGCTTGATGAAATTCATTAGATATTTCCACTCCAAATCAAAAACGCTTCAACTCGGTGAGAAAAGCACTTTTTGAACGAATGGCTATATATTTTGATCCTTTTAGCTGGGTTGCACTGAATTTGACATATATATTGCAGAATCATGTCCTAAAGAACATATTTCAACACTAGAAATCAGCTTGATGAAATTCATTAGTTATTTCCACACCTAATCAAAAACGCTTCAACTCGGTGAGATAAGCATTTTTTGAACGAATGGCTATATCTTTTGAACCTGTGATGGGATTTCACTGAATTTGACATATGTTGTGCAGAATATAGTCCTAAACAACATATTTCAACAGCAGAAACCATTTTGATAAAATTCATTAGTTATTTCCACTCCGAATCAAAAACGCTTCAACTCGGTGAGATAAGCACTTTTTGATCGAATGGCTATGTCTTTTGAACTTGTCGCTGGATTATACTGAATTTGACATATTTTGTGCAGAATCTTGTCCTAAACAACATATTACAACAGCGGGAACCAGCTTGATGAAATTCATTAGATATTTCCACTCCGAATCAAAAACGCTTCAACTCGGTGAGATAAGTACTTTTTGAACGAATGGTTATATATTTTTAACCTATGAAGGGATTACACTTAAGTTGACATATATTGTGCAGAATCATGTCCTAAACAACATATTTCAACAGCAGAAACCAGCTTGATGAAATTCATTAGATATTTCCACTCCGAATCAAAAACGCTTCAACTAGTTGAGATAAGTCCTTTTTGAACGAATGGCTATATCTTTTGAACATGTAATGGGATCACACTGAATTTGACATATATTGTGCAGAATCATGTCCTAAACAACATATTTCAACAGCAGAAACCAGCTTGATGAAATTCATTAGATATTTCCACTCCAAATCAAAAACGCTTCAACTCGGTGAGAAAAGCACTTTTTGAACGAATGGCTATATATTTTGATCCTTTTAGCTGGGTTACACTGAATTTGACATATATATTGCAGAATCATGTCCTAAAGAACATATTTCAACACTAGAAACCAGCTTGATGAAATTCATTAGTTATTTCCACTCCTAATCAAAAACGCTTCAACTCGGTGAGATAAGCATTTTTTGAACAAATGGCTATATCTTTTAAACCTGTGATGGGATTTCACTGAATTTGACATATGTTGTGCAGAATATAGTCCTAAACAACATATTTCAACAGCAGAAACCATTTTGATAAAATTCATTAGTTATTTCCACTCCGAATCAAAAACGCTTCAACTCGGTGAGATAAACACTTTTTGATCGAATGGCTATGTCTTTTGAACTTGTCGCTGGATTATACTGAATTTGATATATTTTGTGCAGAATCTTGTCCTAAACAACATATTTCAACAGCGGGAACCAGCTTGATGAAATTCATTAGATATTTCCACTCCGAATCAAAAACGCTTCAACTCGGTGAGATAAGTACTTTTTGAACGAATGGTTATATCTTTTTAACCTATGAAGGGATTACACTGAATTTGACATATATTGTGCAGAATCATGTCCTAAACAACATATATCAACAGCAGAAACCAGCTTGATGAAATTCATTAGATATTTCCACTCCGAATCAAAAACGCTTCAACTCGGTGAGATAAGTCCTTTTTGAACGAATAGCTATATCTTTTGAACCTGTAATGGGATCACAATGAATTTGACATATATTGTGCAGAATCATATCCTAAACAACACATTTCAACAGCAGAAACCAGCTTGATGAAATTCATTAGTTATTTCCATTCCTAATCTAAAACGCTTCAACTCGGTGAGAAAAGCACTTTTTGAATGATTGGCTATATATTTGGATCCTGTACCTGGGTTACACTGAATTTGACATATATATTGCAGAATCATGTCCTAAAGAACATATTTCAACAGTAAAAACCAGCTTGATGAAATTCATTAGTTATTTCCACACCTAATCAGAAACGCTTCAACTCGGTGAGATAAAGACTTTTTGAACGAATGGCTATATCTTTTTAGCCTGTAATGGGATTACACTGAATTTGACATATATTGTGCAGAATCATGTCCTAAACAACATATATCAACAGAAAAAAACAACTTGGTGAAATTCATTAGTTATTTCCAATCCAACTCAAACACGATTAAATTCGATAAGATAAGCAGTATTTGACCTTATGGCTATATCTTTTGAACTTGTAGCTGGATTACACTGAATATGACATATATTGTGTAGAATCATGTCCGAAACGACATATATCAGCAGCAAAAACCAGCATATTGAAATTCATTAATTATTTCCGCTCTATCTCAAAAACGCTTCAACTCAGTGAGTTATGCAGTTTTTGAACAAATGGCTATATCTTTTGAACTTACGGCTGGATTACACTGAATTTGACATATATTTTGCAGAATTATACACTTAACAACAAATTTCAACAGCAGAAACCAGCTTGATGAAATTCATTAATTATTTCCATTCCTAATCAAAACCGCTTCAACCCGATAAGAAAAATACTTTTTGAACGAATGGCTATATCTTTTGAACCTGTGATTGGATTACACTGAAGTTGACATATATTGTGCAGAATCATATGCTAAAAACAACATATTTCAACAGCAGATACCAGCTTGTTGAAATTCATTAGTTATTTCAACGCCGAATCAGTTACGCTTCAACTCGTTGAGATAAGCACTTTTTGAAAGAAAGGCTATATCTTTTGAACCTGTGATGGGATTACACTTAAGTTGACATATATTGTGCAAAATCATGTCCTAAACAACATAAATCAACAGCAGATACCAGCTTGATGAAATCCATTAGTTATTTCCACTCCTAATTAAAAACGCTTCAACTCGGTTAGATAAGTCCTTTTTGAACGAATGGCTATATCTTTTGAACATGTTATGGGATCACACTGAATATGACATATATGTGCAGAATCATATCCTAAACAACATATTTCAACAGCAGAAACCAGCTTGATGAAATTCAAATGTTATTTCCACTCCTAATCTAAAACGCTTCAACTCGGTGAGATAAGTACTTTTTGAACGAATGGCTATATCTTTTGAACTTGTGAAGGGATTACACATAATTTGACATATATTGTGCAGAATCATGTCCTAAACAACAAATATCAACAGTAGAAACCAACTTGATGAAATTCATAAGTTATTTCCATTCCTAATCAAAACCGCTTCAACCCGATAAGAAAAATACTTTTTGAACGAATGGCTATATCTTTTGAACCTGTGATTGGATTACACTGAAGTTGACATATATTGTGCAGAATCATATGCTAAAAACAACATATTTCAACAGCAGATACCAGCTTGTTGAAATTCATTAGTTATTTCAACGCCGAATCAGTTACGCTTCAACTCGTTGAGATAAGCACTTTTTGAACGAAAGGCTATATCTTTTGAACTTGTGGCTAGATTACACTGAATTTGACATATATTGTGCAGAATCAGGTCCTGAACAAAATATATCAACAGCAAAAACCAACATATTGAAATTCATTAGTTATTTTCGCTCCAACTCAAAAACGCTTCAACTCCGTGAGATAAGTACTTTTTGAACGAATGGTTATATCTTTTGAACCTATGAAGGGATTACACTGAATTTGACATATATTGTGCAGAATCATGTCCTAAACAAAATATTTCAACAGCAACAACCAGCTTGATGAAATTCAAATGTTATTTCCACTCCTAATCAAAAACGCTTCAACTCGGTGAGATAAGTACTTTTTGAACGAATGGCTATATCTTTTGAACTTGTGAAGGGATTACACATAATTTGACATATATTGTGCAGATTCATGTCCTAAACAACAAATCTCAACAGTAGAAACCAACTTGATGAAATCCATTAGTTATTTCCACTCCTAATCTAAAACGCTTCAACTCGGTGAGAAAAGCACTTTTTGAATGAATGGCTATAAATTTTGATCCTGTAAATGGGTTACACTGAATTTTACATATATATTGCAGAATCATGTGCTAAAGAACATATTTCAACAGTAGAAACCAGCTTGATGAAATTCATTAGTTATTTCCACACCGAATCAAATATGCTTCAACTCCGTGAGATAAGAACTTTTTGCACGAATGGCTATATCTTTTGGACTTTGGAGGGGTTTTCACTGAATTTGACATATATTGTGCAGAATCATGTCCTAAACAACATATTTCAACAGCAGAAACCAGCTTGATGGAATTCATTAGTTATTTCCACTCCTATTCAGAAATGCTTCAACTCGGTGATATAAGCCCTTTTTGAACGAAAGGTTATATCTTTTGAACTTGGGCTAGATTACACTGAATTTGAAATATATTGTGCAGAATCATGTCCTAAACAACATATATCAACAGCAACAACCAGCATATTGATATTCATTAGTTATTTCCGCTCCAACTCAAAAACGCTTCGACTCGGTGAGTTATGCAGTTTTTGAACAAATGGCTATATCTTTTGAACTTGTGACTGGATTGCACTGAATTTGACATATATTGTGCAGAATCAAGTTCTAAACAACATATTTCAACAGCAGAAACCAGCTTGATGAAATTCATTAGTTATTTGCACTCCTGATCAGAAACGTCTCAACTCAGTGAGATAAGCACTTTTTAACGAAAGGCTATATCTTTTGAACCTGTGATGGGATTACACTTAAGTTGACATATATTGTGCAAAATCATGTCCTAAACAACATAAATCAACAGCAGATACCAGCTTGATGAAATCCATTAGTTATTTCCACTCCTAATTAAAAACGCTTCAACTCGGTTAGATAAGTCCTTTTTGAACGAATGGCTATATCTTTTGAACATGTTATGGGATCACACTGAATATGACATATATGTGCAGAATCATATCCTAAACAACATATTTCAACAGCAGAAACCAGCTTGATGAAATTCAAATGTTATTTCCACTCCTAATCTAAAACGCTTCAACTCGGTGAGATAAGTACTTTTTGAACGAATGGCTATATCTTTTGAACTTGTGAAGGGATTACACATAATTTGACATATATTGTGCAGAATCATGTCCTAAACAACAAATATCAACAGTAGAAACCAACTTGATGAAATTCATAAGTTATTTCCACTCCTAATCTAAAACGCTTCAACTCGTTGAGAAAAGCACTTTTTGAATGAATGGCTACATCTTTTGAAACTGTGATGGGATCACAATAAATTTGACATATATTGTGCAGAATCATATCCTAAACAACACATTTCAACAGCAGAAACCAGCTTGATGAAATTCATTAGTTATTTCCACTCCTAATCAAAAACGCTTCAACTCCCTGAGATAAGCACTTTTTGAACGAATGGCTATATCTTTTCATCTTGTCGCTGGATTACACTGAATTTGACATATATTTTGCAGAATCATGTTCTAAACAACATATTTCAATAGCAGAAACCAGCTTGATGAAATTCATTAGTTATTTCCACTCCTAATCAAAAACGCTTCAACTCGGTGAGATAAAGACTTTTTGAACGAATGGCTATATCTTTTTAGCCTGTAATGGGATTACACTGAATTTGACATATATTGTGCAGAATCATGTCCAAAACCACATATATCAACAGAAAAAAGCAACTTGGTGAAATTCATTAGTTATTTCCAATCCAACTCAAACACAATTAAATTCGATAAGATAAGCAGTATTTGACCTTATGGCTATATCTTTTGAATTTGTAGCTGGATTACACTGAATATGACATATATTGTGTAGAATCATGTCCGAAACGACATATATCAACAGCAAAAACCAGCATATTGAAATTCATTAACTATTTCCGCTCCATCTCAAAAACGCTTCAACTCAGTGAGTTATGCAGTTTTTGAACAAATGGCTAAATCTTTTGAACTTACGGCTGGATTACACTGAATTTGACATATATTGTGCAGAATCATACACTTAACAACAAATTTCAACGGCAGAAACCAGTTTGATGAAATTCATTAATTATTTCCATTCCTAATCATAAACGCTTCAACCCGATAAGAAAAATACTTTTTGAACGAATGGCTATATCTTTTGAACCTGTGATTGGATTACACTGAAGTTGACATATATTGTGCAGAATCATGTGCTAAAAACAACATATTTCAACAGCAGATACCAGCTTGATGAAATTCATTAGTTATTTCAACGCCGAATCAGTTACGCTTCAACTCGTTGAGATAAGCACTTTTGAACGAAAGGCTATATCTTTTGAACTTGTGGCTAGATTACACTGAATTTGATATATATTGTGCAGAATCAGGTCCTAAACAAAATATATCAACAGCAAAAACCAGCATATTGAAATTCATTAGTTATTTTCGCTCCAACTCAAAAACGCTTCAAGTCCGTGAGATAAGTACTTTTTGAACGAATGGTTATATCTTTTGAACCTATGAAGGGATTACACTGAATTTGACATATATTGTGCAGAATCATGTCCTAATGCAGCCTCAGGGCGGCACTGGCCCGTGCCTCTCCAAGCCTGCCTTGGGAGGGCACGGAGCAGTGTCTCCCTGTGCCGGTCCCAAGCCCGGATAAATGCAGAGGGTTGCGTCAGGAAGGGCATCCGGCGTAAAACTTTTGCCAAAACCAAATATGCGAGACAACCAAAACTATACCATACCGGATCGGTCGCGGACCGGGTTAACAACGACCGCCATTGGTACTGATGACCTACAGGGTACTAATGGAAATTGGGCTACTGTGGGTCGAAGAACAAGAACAAGAAGAAGAGGTGGAGTGCGTGTTCGGAAGCAGAGAGAGAGGAGGAAGGGAAAGAGTCTGGGACTGAGAGTAGGGACTTTGAATGTTGGGACTATGACAGGAAAAGGTAGAGAGCTGGTCGACATGATGCAGAGAAGGAAGGTGGATATACTGTGTGTCCAGGAGACCAGGTGGAAAGGTAGTAAGGCTAGAAGCTTAGGAGCAGGCTTTAAGTTGTACTATTATGGTACTGACAAGAAGAGAAATGGAGTAGGAGTTATCTTGAAGGAGGAGTTTGTTAGGAACGTCCTAGAGGTGAAAAGAATGTCAGATAGACTTATGAGTCTGAAACTGGAAATCGAAGGTGTGATGCTCAATGTTGTTAGTGGCTATGCCCCGCAGGTGGGATGTGAATCTGAAGAGAAGGAGAAGTTCTGGAATGAGTTAGATGAAGTGATGCAGAATATTCCCAGAAATGAGAGAGTGGTCATTGGTGCAGACTTCAATGGACATGTTGGTGAAGGCAATAGAGGGGATGAAGAAGTGATGGGCAGATTTGGTATCCAGGATAGGAATGCAGAGGGACAGATGGTGGTAGATTTTGCAAAAAGGATGGAAATGGCTGTAGTGAACACCTTTTTCCAGAAAAAACAGGAACATAGGGTAACTTATAAGAGCGGAGGTAGGAGCACGCAGGTAGACTACATCTTGTATAGACGAGGTAACCTGAAAGAGATTAGTGACTGCAAAGTAGTTGTAGGTGAGAGTGTAGCCAGACAGCATAGGATGGTGGTTTGTAGGATGACTCTGGTGACAAGGAAGATGAAGAGGACAAAGGCAGAGCAGAGGACAAAATGGTGGAAGCTGAAAAGGGAGGAGTGTTGCATGGTTTTCAGGGAGGAGTTGAGAAAGGGTCTGGGTGGTCAGGGTGAGCTTCCAGATGATTGGACAACTACAGCTAGTGTTATCAGGGAGACAGGTAAAAGAGTACTTGGTGTGTCATCTGGAAGGAAAGTAGATAAAGAGACTTGGTGGTGGAATGAGGAAGTGCAGGAGTGTATACAGAGAAAGCGGTTAGCGAAGAAGAAGTGGGATACTGAGAGGACTGAAGAGAACAGACAGGAGTTCAGGGAGGTGCGGCGAAAGGTAAAGATAGAGGTAGCAAAGGCAAAACAAAGGGCTTATGATGACTTGTATGCTCGGTTGGATAGTAAGGAGGGTGAGAATGATCTATACAGGTTGGCGAAACAGAGAGATAAAGATGCAAAGGATGTACAACAGGTCCGGGTGATAAAGGACAGAGAGGGAAATGTATTGACAGATGCTAGAAGAGTGATGGGAAGATGGAAAGAGTACTTTGAAGAACTGATGAATGTGGAAAATGAAAGAGAGGCAAGGGTAGAAGAGGTGACTATTGTAGACCACAAAGTAGCAAAAATTAGTAAAAGTGAAGTGAGGAAGGCATTGAAGAGGATGAAGAGTGGAAAAGCAGTTGGTCCTGATGATATACCTGTGGAGGTGTGGAAGTGTCTAGGAGAGGCAGCGGTAGATTTTCTGACTAGATTATTCAACAGGATCTTAGAGAGTGAGAAGATGCCTGAAGAATGGAGACAAAGTGTGATGGTGCCTATTTTTAAGAATAAAGGGGATGTGCAGAATTGTGGCAACTACAGAGGGATAAAGTTGATGAGCCATACAATGAAGTTATGGGAAAGAGTAGTGGAAACTAGACTGAGAGCAGAAGTCAGCATTTGTGAACAGCAGTATGGCTTCATGCCTAGGAAGAGTACTACAGATGCAGTATTTGCGTTGAGAATGCTAATAGAAAAGTACAGAGAAGGCCAGAGGGAGTTGCACTGCGTTTTTGTAGACCTAGAAAAAGCATATGACAGGGTGCCAAGAGAGGAGCTCTGGTATTGTATGAGGAAGTCTGGAGTGGCAGAGAAGTATGTTGGACTGGTGCAGGACATGTATGCTAGCTGTGAGACACTGGTACGGTGTGCTGTAGGGGTAACAGAGAAGTTCAAGGTGGAGGTGGGACTCCATCAGGGATCAGCACTGAGCCCCTTCTTGTTCGCAATGGTGATGGATAGGCTGACAGATGAGGTTAGACAGGAATCCCCATGGACCATGATGTTTGCGGATGACATTGTGATCTGTAGTGAGAGCAGACAACAGGTAGAGGAAAATCTAGAGAGGTGGAGGTATGCTCTGGAAAGGAGAGGAATGAAAGTTAGTCGCAGCAAGACAGAATATATGTGTGTGAATGAGAGGAACTCGGGTGGAACGGTGAGGCTACAGGGAGTGGAGATCAAGAAGCTGGAGGATTTCAGGTACTTAGGGTCAACAGTCCAGAGCAACGGAGAGTGCGGAAAAGAGGTGAAGAGACGGGTCCAAGCAGGTTGGAATGGGTGGAGAAAAGTGTCAGGGGTACTATGTGATAGAAGACTATCGGCCAGAATAAAAGGAAAGGTGTACAAGACAGTGGTGAGACCAGCGATGATGTATGGACTAGAAACTGTTACAATGACCAAAAGACAGCAGGCAGAACTAGAGGTTGCAGAGATGAAGATGTTGAGGTTCTCTTTGGGAGTGACCAGGATGGATAGGATCAGGAATGAATCTATCAGAGGGACGGCACATGTTCGATGTTTTGGAGAGAAGGTCAGAGAAGCCAGACTGAGATGGTTCGGTCATGTACAGAGAAGAGATAGTGAATATATTGGTAGACGGATGCTGGAATTGGAGCTGCCAGGCAAGAGGTCTCGAGGAAGACCAAAGAGAAGATTTATGGACGTAGTGAGAGAGGATATGAAAGTAGCTGGTGTGAGAGAGGAAGATACAGAGAATAGGGTTAGATGGAGAAAGTTGACTCGCTGTGGCGACCCCTAACGGGAAAAGCCGAAAGAAGAAGAAGATTGTGCAGAATCATGTCCTAAACAAAATATTTCATCAGCAACAACCAGCTTGATGAAATTCAAATGTTATTTCCACTCCTAATCAAAAACGTTTCAACTCGGTGAGATAAGTACTTTTTGAACGAATGTCTATATCTTTTGAACTTGTGAAGGGATTACACATAATTTGACATATATTGTGCAGATTCATGTCCTAAACAACAAATCTCAACAGTAGAAACCAACTTGATGAAATCCATTAGTTATTTCCACTCCTAATCTAAAACGCTTCAACTCGGTGAGAAAAGCACTTTTTGAATGAATGACTATAAATTTTGATCCTGTAAATGGGTTACACTGAATTTTACATATATATTGCAGAATCATGTGCTAAAGAACATATTTCAACAGTAGAAACCAGCTTGATGAAATTCATTAGTTATTTCCACACCGAATCAAATACGCTTCAACTCCGTGAGATAAGAACTTTTTGCACGAATGGCTATATCTTTTGGACTTTGGAGGGGTTTTCACTGAGTTTGACATATATTGTGCAGAATCATGTCCTAAACAACATATTTCAACAGCAGAAACCAGCTTGATGGAATTCATTAGTTATTTCCACTCCTAATCAGAAATGCTTCAACTCGGTGAGATATGCACTTTTTGAACGAATGGCTATATCTTTTGAACTTGTGGCTGGATTACACTGAATTTGACATATATTGTGCAGAATCATTTCCTAAAATTTTTTTTTAAAAGCAGAAACCAGCATGATAAAATTCATTAGTTTTCCATTCCTAATCAAAAACGCTTCAACTCAGTGATATAAGCCCTTTTTGAACGAAAGGCTATATCTTTTGAACTTGGGCTAGATTACACTGAATTTGAAATATATTGTGCAGAATCATGTCCTAAACAACATATATCAACAGCAACAACCAGCATATTGATATTCATTAGTTATTTCCGCTCCAACTCAAAAACGCTTCGACTCGGTGAGTTATGCAGTTTTTGAACAAATGGCTATATGTTTTGAACCTATGAAGGGATTACACTGAATTTGACATATATTGTGCAGAATCATGTCCTAAATAATACATTTCAACAGCAGAAACCACCTTGATGAAATTCATTAGTTATTTCCAATACTAATCAAAAACACTTCAACTCGGTGAGATAAGCATTTTTTGAACGAATGGCTATATCTTTTGAACCTGTGATGGGATTTCACTGAATTTGAAATATGTTGTGCAGAATATAGTCCTAAACAACATATTTCAACAGCAGAAACCCTTTTGATAAAATTCATTAGTTATTTCCACTCCGAATCAAAAACACTTCAACTCGGTGAGATAAGTCCTTTTTGAACGAATAGCTATATCTTTTGAACCTGTAATGGGATCACAATGAATTTGACATATATTGTGCAGAATCATATCCTAAACAACACATTTCAACAGCAGAAACCAGCTTGATGAAATTCATTAGTTATTTCCATTCCTAATCTAAAACGCTTCAACTCGGTGAGAAAAGCACTTTTTGAATGATTGGCTATATATTTGGATCCTGTACCTGGGTTACACTGAATTTGACATATATATTGCAGAATCATGTCCTAAAGAACATATTTCAACAGTAGAAACCAGCTTGATGAAATTCATTAGTTATTTCCACACCTAATCAAAAACGCTTCAACTCGGTGAGATAAAGACTTTTTGAACGAATGGCTATATCTTTTTAGCCTGTAATGGGATTACACTGAATTTGACATATATTGTGCAGAATCATGTCCTAAACAACATATATCAATAGAAAAAAACAACTTGGTGAAATTCATTAGTTATTTCCAATCCAACTCAAACACGATTAAATTCGATAAGATAAGCAGTATTTGACCTTATGGCTATATCTTTTGAACTTGTAGCTGGATTACACTGAATATGACATATATTGTGTAGAATCATGTCCGAAACGACATATATCAGCAGCAAAAACCAGCATATTGAAATTCATTAATTATTTCCGCTCTATCTCAAAAACGCTTCAACTCAGTGAGTTATGCAGTTTTTGAACAAATGGCTATATCTTTTGAACTTACGGCTGGATTACACTGAATTTGACATATATTTTGCAGAATTATACACTTAACAACAAATTTCAACAGCAGAAACCAGCTTGATGAAATTCATTAATTATTTCCATTCCTAATCAAAACCGCTTCAACCCGATAAGAAAAATACTTTTTGAACGAATGGCTATATCTTTTGAACCTGTGATTGGATTACACTGAAGTTGACATATATTGTGCAGAATCATATGCTAAAAACAACATATTTCAACAGCAGATACCAGCTTGATGAAATTCATTAGTTATTTCAACGCCGAATCAGTTACGCTTCAACTCGTTGAGATAAGCACTTTTTGAACGAAAGGCTATATCTTTTGAACTTGTGGCTAGATTACACTGAATTTGACATATGTTGTGCAGAATCAGGTCCTGAACAAAATATATCAACAGCAAAAACCAACATATTGAAATTCATTAGTTATTTTCGCTCCAACTCAAAAACGCTTCAAGTCCGTGAGATAAGTACTTTTTGAACGAATGGTTATATCTTTTGAACCTATGAAGGGATTACACTGAATTTGACATATATTGTGCAGAATCATGTCCTAAACAAAATATTTCAACAGCAACAACCAGCTTGATGAAATTCAAATGTTATTTCCACTCCTAATCAAAAACGCTTCAACTCGGTGAGATAAGTACTTTTTGAACGAATGGCTATATCTTTTGAACTTGTGAAGGGATTACACATAATTTGACATATATTGTGCAGATTCATGTCCTAAACAACAAATCTCAACAGTAGAAACCAACTTGATGAAATCCATTAGTTATTTCCACTCCTAATCTAAAACGCTTCAACTCGGTGAGAAAAGCACTTTTTGAATGAATGGCTATAAATTTTGATCCTGTAAATGGGTTACACTGAATTTTACATATATATTGCAGAATCAAGTGCTAAAGAACCTATTTCAACAGTAGAAACCAGCTTGATGAAATTCATTAGTTATTTCCACACCGAATCAAATATGCTTCAACTCCGTGAGATAAGAACTTTTTGCACGAATGGCTATATCTTTTGGACTTTGGAGGGGTTTTCACTGAATTTGACATATATTGTGCAGAATCATGTCCTAAACAACATATTTCAACAGCAGAAACCAGCTTGATGGAATTCATTAGTTATTTCCACTCCTAATCAGAAATGCTTCAACTCGGTGATATAAGCCCTTTTTGAACGAAAGGTTATATCTTTTGAACTTGGGCTAGATTACACTGAATTTGAAATATATTGTGCAGAATCATGTCCTAAACAACATATATCAACAGCAACAACCAGCATATTGATATTCATTAGTTATTTCCGCTCCAACTCAAAAACGCTTCGACTCGGTGAGTTATGCAGTTTTTGAACAAATGGCTATATCTTTTGAACTTGTGACTGGATTGCACTGAATTTGACATATATTGTGCAGAATCAAGTTCTAAACAACATATTTCAACAGCAGAAACCAGCTTGATGAAATTCATTAGTTATTTGCACTCCTGATCAGAAACGTCTCAACTCAGTGAGATAAGAACTTTTTAACGAAAGGCTATATCTTTTGAACCTGTGATGGGATTACACTTAAGTTGACATATATTGTGCAAAATCATGTCCTAAACAACATAAATCAACAGCAGATACCAGCTTGATGAAATCCATTAGTTATTTCCACTCCTAATTAAAAACGCTTCAACTCGGTTAGATAAGTCCTTTTTGAACGAATGGCTATATCTTTTGAACATGTTATGGGATCACACTGAATATGACATATATGTGCAGAATCATATCCTAAATAACATATTTCAACAGCAGAAACCAGCTTGATGAAATTCAAATGTTATTTCCACTCCTAATCTAAAACGCTTCAACTCGGTGAGATAAGTACTTTTTGAACGAATGGCTATATCTTTTGAACTTGTGAAGGGATTACACATAATTTGACATATATTGTGCAGAATCATGTCCTAAACAACAAATATCAACAGTAGAAACCAACTTGATGGAATTCATAAGTTATTTCCACTCCTAATCTAAAACGCTTCAACTCGTTGAGAAAAGCACTTTTTGAATGAATGGCTACATCTTTTGAAAATGTGATGGGATCACAATAAATTTGACATATATTGTGCAGAATCATATCCTAAACAACACATTTCAACAGCAGAAACCAGCTTGATGAAATTCATTAGTTATTTCCACTCCTAATCAAAAACGCTTCAACTCCCTGAGATAAGCACTTTTTGAACGAATGGCTATATCTTTTCATCTTGTCGCTGGATTACACTGAATTTGACATATATTTTGCAGAATCATGTTCTAAACAACATATTTCAATAGCAGAAACCAGCTTGATGAAATTCATTAGTTATTTCCACTCCTAATCAAAAACGCTTCAACTCGGTGAGATATGCACTTTTTGAACGAATGGCTATATCTTTTTAGCCTGTAATGGGATTACACTGAATTTGACATATATTGTGCAGAATCATGTCCAAAACCACATATATCAACAGAAAAAAGCAACTTGGTGAAATTCATTAGTTATTTCCAATCCAACTCAAACACAATTAAATTCGATAAGATAAGCAGTATTTGACCTTATGGCTATATCTTTTGAATTTGTAGCTGGATTACACTGAATATGACATATATTGTGTAGAATCATGTCCGAAACGACATATATCAACAGCAAAAACCAGCATATTGAAATTCATTAACTATTTCCGCTCCATCTCAAAAACGCTTCAACTCAGTGAGTTATGCAGTTTTTGAACAAATGGCTAAATCTTTTGAACTTACGGCTGGATTACACTGAATTTGACATATATTGTGCAGAATCATACACTTAACAACAAATTTCAACGGCAGAAACCAGTTTGATGAAATTCATTAATTATTTCCATTCCTAATCATAAACGCTTCAACCCGATAAGAAAAATACTTTTTGAACGAATGGCTATATCTTTTGAACCTGTGATTGGATTACACTGAAGTTGACATATATTGTGCAGAATCATGTGCTAAAAACAACATATTTCAACAGCAGATACCAGCTTGATGAAATTCATTAGTTATTTCAACGCCGAATCAGTTACGCTTCAACTCGTTGAGATAAGCACTTTTGAACGAAAGGCTATATCTTTTGAACTTGTGGCTAGATTACACTGAATTTGATATATATTGTGCAGAATCAGGTCCTAAACAAAATATATCAACAGCAAAAACCAGCATATTGAAATTCATTAGTTATTTTCGCTCCAACTCAAAAACGCTTCAAGTCCGTGAGATAAGTACTTTTTGAACGAATGGTTATATCTTTTGAACCTATGAAGGGATTACATTGAATTTGACATATATTGTGCAGAATCATGTCCTAAACAAAATATTTCATCAGCAACAACCAGCTTGATGAAATTCAAATGTTATTTCCACTCCTAATCAAAAACGCTTCAACTCGGTGAGATAAGTACTTTTTGAACGAATGGCTATATCTTTTGAACTTGTGAAGGGATTACACATAATTTGACATATATTTTGCAGATTCATGTCCTAAACAACAAATCTCAACAGTAGAAACCAACTTGATGAAATCCATTAGTTATTTCCACTCCTAATCTAAAACGCTTCAACTCGGTGAGAAAAGCACTTTTTGAATGAATGACTATAAATTTTGATCCTGTAAATGGGTTACACTGAATTTTACATATATATTGCAGAATCATGTGCTAAAGAACATATTTCAACAGTAGAAACCAGCTTGATGAAATTCATTAGTTATTTCCACACCGAATCAAATACGCTTCAACTCCGTGAGATAAGAACTTTTTGCACGAATGGCTATATCTTTTGGACTTTGGAGGGGTTTTCACTGAGTTTGACATATATTGTGCAGAATCATGTCCTAAACAACATATTTCAACAGCAGAAACCAGCTTGATGGAATTCATTAGTTATTTCCACTCCTAATCAGAAATGCTTCAACTCGGTGAGATATGCACTTTTTGAACGAATGGCTATATCTTTTGAACTTGTGGCTGGATTACACTGAATTTGACATATATTGTGCAGAATCATTTCCTAAAAAAAATTTTTAAAAGCAGAAACCAGCATGATAAAATTCATTAGTTTTCCATTCCTAATCAAAAACGCTTCAACTCAGTGATATAAGCCCTTTTTGAACGAAAGGCTATATCTTTTGAACGTGGTTTAGATTACACTGAATTTGAAATATATTGTGCAGAATCATGTCCTAAACAACATATTTCAACAGCAACAACCAGCATATTGATATTCATTAGTTATTTCCGCTCCAACTCAAAAACGCTTCGACTCGGTGAGTTATGCAGTTTTTGAACAAATGGCTATATGTTTTGAACCTATGAAGGGATTACACTGAATTTGACATATATTGTGCAGAATCATGTCCTAAATAATACATTTCAACAGCAGAAACCACCTTGATGAAATTCATTAGTTATTTCCAATACTAATCAAAAACACTTCAACTCGGTGAG
This sequence comes from Fistularia commersonii, assembly GCF_037954325.1. Classification (NCBI taxonomy): domain Eukaryota; kingdom Metazoa; phylum Chordata; class Actinopteri; order Syngnathiformes; family Fistulariidae; genus Fistularia; species Fistularia commersonii. The sequence goes on from NW_028234005.1 coordinate 836,359, forward strand.
ATAAGCATTTTTTGAACGAATGGCTATATCTTTTGAACCTGTGATGGGATTTCACTGAATTTGACATATGTTGTGCAGAATATAGTCCTAAACAACATATTTCAACAGCAAAAACCCTTTTGATAAAATTCAATAGTTATTTCCACTCCGAATCAAAAACGCTTCAACTCGGTGAGAAAAGCACTTTTTGATTTAATGGCTATGTCTTTTGAACTTGTCGCTGGATTATACTGAATTTGACATATTTTGTGCAGAATCTTGTCCTAAACAACATATTACAACAGCGGGAACCAGCTTGATGAAATTCATTAGATATTTCCACTCCGAATCAAAAACGCTTCAACTCGGTGAGATAAGTACTTTTTGAACGAATGGTTATATCTTTTTAACCTATGAAGGGATTACACTTAAGTTGACATATATTGTGCAGAATCATGTCCTAAACAACATATTTCAACAGCAGAAACCAGCTTGATGAAATTCATTAGATATTTCCACTCCGAATCAAAAACGCTTCAACTAGTTGAGATAAGTCCTTTTTGAACGAATGGCTATATCTTTTGAACATGTAATGGGATCACACTGAATTTGACATATATTGTGCAGAATCATGTCCTAAACAACATATTTCAACAGCAGAAACCAGCTTGATGAAATTCATTAGATATTTCCACTCCGAATCAAAAACGCTTCAACTCGGTGAGAAAAGCACTTTTTGAACGAATGGCTATATATTTTGATCCTTTTAGCTGGGTTACACTGAATTTGACATATATATTGCAGAATCATGTCCTAAAGAACATATTTCAACACTAGAAACCAGCTTGATGGAATTCATTAGTTATTTCCACTCCTAATCAGAAATGCTTCAACTCGGTGAGATATGCACTTTTTGAACGAATGGCTATATCTTTTGAACTTGTGGCTGGATTACACTGAATTTGACATATATTGTGCAGAATCATTTCCTAAAAAAATTTTTTAAAAGCAGAAACCAGCATGATAAAATTCATTAGTTTTCCATTCCTAATCAAAAACGCTTCAACTCAGTGATATAAGCCCTTTTTGAACGAAAGGCTATATCTTTTGAACTTGGTTTAGATTACACTGAATTTGAAATATATTGTGCAGAATCATGTCCTAAACAACATATTTCAACAGCAACAACCAGCATATTGATATTCATTAGTTATTTCCGCTCCAACTCAAAAACGCTTCGACTCGGTGAGTTATGCAGTTTTTGAACAAATGGCTATATGTTTTGAACCTATGAAGGGATTACACTGAATTTGACATATATTGTGCAGAATCATGTCCTAAATAATACATTTCAACAGCAGAAACCACCTTGATGAAATTCATTAGTTATTTCCAATACTAATCAAAAACACTTCAACTCGGTGAGATAAGCATTTTTTGAACGAATGGCTATATCTTTTGAACCTGTGATGGGATTTCACTGAATTTGACATATGTTGTGCAGAATATAGTCCTAAACAACATATTTCAACAGCAGAAACCCTTTTGATAAAATTCATTAGTTATTTCCACTCCGAATCAAAAACGCTTCAACTCGGTGAGAAAAGCACTTTTTGATTTAATGGCTATGTCTTTTGAACTTGTCGCTGGATTATACTGAATTTGACATATTTTGTGCAGAATCTTGTCCTAAACAACATATTACAACAGCGGGAACCAGCTTGATGAAATTCATTAGATATTTCCACTCCGAATCAAAAACGCTTCAACTCGGTGAGATAAGTACTTTTTGAACGAATGGTTATATCTTTTTAACCTATGAAGGGATTACACTTAAGTTGACATATATTGTGCAGAATCATGTCCTAAACAACATATTTCAACAGCAGAAACCACCTTGATGAAATTCATTAGATATTTCCACTCCGAATCAAAAACGCTTCAACTAGTTGAGATAAGTCCTTTTTGAACGAATGGCTATATCTTTTGAACATGTAATGGGATCACACTGAATTTGACATATATTGTGCAGAATCATGTCCTAAACAACATATTTCAACAGCAGAAACCAGCTTGATGAAATTCATTAGATATTTCCACTCCGAATCAAAAACGCTTCAACTCGGTGAGAAAAGCACTTTTTGAACGAATGGCTATATATTTTGATCCTTTTAGCTGGGTTACACTGAATTTGACATATATATTGCAGAATCATGTCCTAAAGAACATATTTCAACACTAGAAACCAGCTTGATGAAATTCATTAGTTATTTCCACTCCTAATCAAACACGCTTCAACTCGGTGAGATAAGCATTTTTTGAACGAATGGCTATATCTTTTGAACCTGTGATGGGATTTCACTGAATTTGACATATGTTGTGCAGAATATAGTCCTAAACAACATATTTCAACAGCAGAAACCATTTTGATAAAATGCATTAGTTATTTCTACTCCGAATCAAAAACGCTTCAACTCGGTTAGATAAGTCCTTTTTGAACGAATGGCTATGTCTTTTGAACTTGTCGCTGGATTATACTGAATTTGACATATTTTGTGCAGAATCTTGTCCTAAACAACATATTTCAACAGCGGGAACCAGCTTGATGAAATTCAAATGTTATTTCCACTCCTAATCTAAAACGCTTCAACTCGGTGAGATAAGTACTTTTTGAACGAATGGCTATATCTTTTGAACTTGTGACTGGATTGCACTGAATTTGACATATATTGTGCAGAATCAAGTTCTAAACAACATATTTCAACAGCAGAAACCAGCTTGATGAAATTCATTAGTTATTTGCACTCCTGATCAGAAACGTCTCAACTTAGTGAGATAAGCACTTTTTAACGAATGGCTATATCTTTTTAGCCTGTAATGGGATTACACTGAAGTTGACATATTTTGTGCAAAATCATGTGCTAAAAACAAAATATTTCAAACGCAGAAACCAGCCTGATGAAATTCATTAGTTATTTCCCCGCCGAATCAGTTACGCTTCAACTCGTTGAGATAAGCACTTTTTGAACGAAAGGCTCTATCTTTTGAACTTGTGGCTAGATTACACTGAATTTGACATATATTGTGCAGAATCATGTCCTAAACAAAATATATCAACAGCAAAAACCAGCATATTGAAATTCATTAGTTATTTTCGCTCCAACTCAAAAACGATTCAACTCAGTGATTTATGCAGATTTTGAACAAATGGCTATATCTTTTGAACTTGTTTCTGGATTGCACTGAATTTGACATATATTGTGCAGACTCATGTCCTAAACAACATATTTCAACAGCAGAAACCAGCTTGATGAAAGTCATTCGTTATTTCAACTCCTAATCAGAAACGTCTCAACTCGGTGAGATAAGCACTTTTTAACGAATGGCTATATCTTTTAAACCTGTGATGGGATTACACTGAAGTTGACATATATTGTGCAAAATCATGTCCTAAACAACATATATCAACAGCAGATACCAGCTTGATGAAATTCATTGGTTATTTACACTCCGAATCAAATACGCTTCAACTCGGTGAGATAAGCACTTTTTGAACGAATGGCTATATCTTTTGAACTTGTGAAGGGATTACACATAATTTGACATATATTGTGCAGAATCATGTCCTAAACAACAAATCTCAACAGTAGAAACCAATTTGATGAAATTCATAAGTTATTTCCACTCCTAATCTAAAACGCTTCAACTCGTTGAGAAAAGCACTTTTTGAATGAATGGCTACATCTTTTGAACCTGTGATGGGATCACAATAAATTTGACATATATTGTGCAGAATCATATCCTAAACAACACATTTCAACAGCAGAAACCAGATTGATGAAATTCATTAGTTATTTCCACTCCTAATCAAAAACGCTTCAACTCCCTGAGATAAGCACTTTTTGAACGAACGGCTATATCTTTTGATCTTGTCGCTGGATTACACTGAATTTGACATATATTTTGCAGAATCATGTTCTAAACAACATATTTCAATAGCAGAAACCAGCTTGATGAAATTCATTAGTTATTTCCACTCCTAATCAAAAACGCTTCAACTCGGTGAGATAAAGACTTTTTGAACGAATGGCTATATCTTTTTAGCCTGTAATGGGATTACACTGAATTTGACATATATTGTGCAGAATCATGTCCTAAACAACATATATCAACAGAAAAAAGCAACTTGGTGAAATTCATTAGTTATTTCCAATCCAACTCAAACACGATTAAATTCGATAAGATAAGCAGTATTTGACCTTATGGCTATATCTTTTGAATTTGTAGCTGGATTACACTGAATATAACATATATTGTGTAGAATCATGTCCGAAACGACATATATCAACAGCAAAAACCAGCATATTGAAATTCATTAACTATTTCCGCTCCATCTCAAAAACGCTTCAACTCAGTGAGTTATGCAGTTTTTGAACAAATGGCTATATCTTTTGAACTTACGGCTGGATTACACTGAATTTGACATATATTGTGCAGAATCATACACTTAAAAACAAATCTCAACAGCAGAAACCAGCTTGATGAAATTCATTAATTATTTCCATTCCTAATTAAAAACGCTTCAACCCGATAAGAAAAACAATTTTGAACGAATGGTTATATCTTTTGAACCTGTGATTGGATTACACTGAAGTTGACATATATTGTGCAGAATCATGTGCTAAAAACAAAATATTTCAAACGCAGAAACCAGCCTGATGAAATTCATTAGTTATTTCCACGCCGAATCAATTACGCTTCAACTCGTTGAGATAAGCACTTTTTAAACGAATGGCTCTATCTTTTGAACTTGTGGCTAGATTACACTGAATTTGACATATATTGTGCAGAATCATGTCCTAAACAAAATATATCAACAGCAAAAACCAGCATATTGAAATTCATTAGTTATTTTCGCTCCAACTCAAAAACGACTCAACTCAGTGATTTATGCAGATTTTGAACAAATGGCTATATCTTTTGAACTTGTTTCTGGATTGCACTGAATTTGACATATATTGTGCAGACTCATGTCCTAAACAACATATTTTAACAGCAGAAACCAGCTTGATGAAAGTCATTCGTTATTTCAACTCCTAATCAGAAACGTCTCAACTCGATGAGATAAGCACTTTTTAACGAATGGCTATATCTTTTAAACCTGTGATGGGATTACACTGAAGTTGACATATATTGTGCAGAATCATGTCCTAAAAATATATTTCAACAGCAGAAACCAGCTTGATGAAATTCATTAGTTATTTCCACTCCGAATCAAAAACGCTTCAACTCCGTGAGATAAGAACTTTTTGAACGAATGGCTATGTCTTTTGGACTTTGGAGGGGTTTTTATTGAATTTGACATATATTGTGCAGAATCATGTCCTTAACAACATATTTCAACAGCAGAAACCAGCTTGATGAAATTCATTAGTTTTTTCCACTCCTAATCAGAAACGTCTCAACTCGGTGAGATAAGAATTTTTTCAAGAATGGCTATATCTTTTGAACCTGTGATGGGATTACACTGAAGTTGACATACATTGTGCAAAATCATGTCCTAAACAACATAAATCAACAGCAGAAACCAGCTTGATGAAATCCATTAGTTATTTCCACTCCTAATCAAAGACGCTTCAACTCGGTGAGATAAGTCCTTTTTGAACGAATGGCTATATCTTTTGAACCTGTAATGGGATCACACTGACTTTGACATATAATGTGCAGAATCATATCCTAAACAACATATTTCAACAGTAGAAACCAGCTTGATTAAATTCAAAAGTTATTTCCACTCCTAATCAAAAACGCTTCAACTCAGTGAGATAAGCACTTTTTGAACGAAAGGCTATATCTTTTGATCTTGACGCTGGATTACACTGAATTTGACCTATTTTGTGTAGAATCAAGTCCTGAACAATATATTTCAACAGCAGAAACCAGCTTGATGAAATTCATTAGTTATTTCCGCTCCGAATCAAAAACGCTTCAACTCGGTGAGATAAGTACTTTTTTCACGAATGTTTTATCTTTTTAACCTATGAAGGGATTACACTGAATTTGACATATATTGTGCAGAATCATGTCTTAAACAACATATTTCAACAGCAACAACCAGCTTGATAAAATTCAAATGTTATTTCCACTCCTAATCAAAAACGCTTCAACTCGGTGAGATAAGTACTTTTTGAACGAATGGCTATATCTTTTGAACTTGTGAAGGGATTACACATAATTTGACACATATTGTGCAGAATCATGTCCTAAACAACAAATCTCAACAGTAGAAACCAACTTGATGAAATCCATTGGTTATTTCCACTCCTAATCTAAAACGATTCAACTCGGTGAGAAAAGCACTTTTTGAATGAATGGCTATATATTTTGATTCTGTAAATGGGTTACACTGAATTTTACATATATATTGCAGAATCATGTGCTAAAGAACATATTTCAACAGTAGAAACCAGCTTGATGAAATTCATTAGTTATTTCCACTCCGAATCAAATACGCTTCAACTCCGTTAGATAAGAACTTTTTGCACGAATGGCTATATCTTTTGGACTTTGGAGGGGTTTTCACTGAATTTGACATATATTGTGCAGAATCATGTCCTAAACAACATATTTCAACAGCAGAAACCAGCTTGATGTTATTCATTAGTTATTTCCACTCCTAATCAGAAATGCTTCAACTCGGTGAGATAAGAACTTTTTGAACGAATGGCTATATCTTTTGAACTTGTGGCTGGATTACACTGAATTTGACATATATTGTGTAGAATCATTTCCTAAAAAAATATTTCAAAAGCAGAAACCAGCATGATAAAATTCATTAGTTTTCCACTCCTAATCCAAAACGCTTCAACTCAGTGATATAAGCCCTTTTTGAACGAAAGCCTATATCTTTTGAACTTGGGCTAGATTACACTGAATTTGAAATATATTGTGCAGAATCATGTCCTAAACAACATATATCAACAGCAACAACCAGCATATTGATATTCATTAGTTATTTCCGCTCCAACTCAAAAACGCTTCAACTCGGTGAGTTATGCAGTTTTTGAACAAATGGCTATATCTTTTGAACTTGTGACTGGATTGCACTGAATTTGACATATATTGTGCAGAATCAAGTTCTAAACAAAATATTTCAACAGCAGAAACCAGCTTGATGAAATTCATTAGTTATTTGCACTCCTAATCAGAAACGTCTCAACTCGGTGAGATAAGCACTTTTTAACGAAAGGCTATATCTTTTGAACCTGTGATGGGATTACACTTAAGTTGACATATATTGTGCAAAATCATGTCCTAAACAACATAAATCAAAAGCAGAAACCAGCTTGATGAATTCCATTAGTTATTTCCACTCCTAATTAAAAACGCTTCAACTCGGTTAGATAAGTCCTTTTTGAACGAATGGCTATATCTTTTGAACATGTTATGGGATCACACTGAATATGACATATATGTGCAGAATCATATCCTAAACAACATATTTCAACAGCAGAAACCAGCTTGATGAAATTCAAAAGTTATTTCCACTCCTAATCAAAAACGCTTAAACTCCGTGAGATAAGCAGTTTTTGAACGAAATGCTATATCTTTTGATCTTGACGCTGGATTACACTGAATTTGACCTATTTTGTGTAGAATCAAGTCCTGAACAATATATTTCAACAGCAGAAACCAGCTTGATGAATTTCATTAGTTATTTCCACTCCGAATCAAAAATGCTTCAACTCTGTGAGATAATTACTTTTTGAACGAATGGTTATATCTTTTGAACCTATGAAGGGATTACACTGAATTTGACATATATTGTGCAGAATCATGTCCTAAACAACATATTTCAACAGCAGAAACCAGCTTGATGAAATTCAAATGTTATTTCCACTACTAATCAAAAACGCTTCAACTCGGTGAGATAAGTACTTTTTGAACGAATGGCTATATCTTTTAAACTTGTGAAGGGATTACACTAAATTTGACATATATTGCGCAGAATTATGTCCTAAACAACAAATGTCAACAGTAGAAAACAACTTGATGAAATCCATTAGTTATTTAAACTCCGAATCAAATACGCTTCAACTCGGTGAGATAAGTACTTTTTGAACGAATGGCTATATCTTTTAAACTTGTAGCTGGATTACACTGAATTTGATATATATTGTGCAGAATCATGTCCTAAAAAAATATTTCAACAGCAGAAACCAGCATGATAAAATTCATGAGTTTTCCACTCCTAATCAAAAACGCTGCAACTCATTGATATAAGCCATTTTTGAACGAAAGGCTATATATTTTGAACTTGTAGCTGGATTGCACTGAATTTTACATATATTGTGCAGAGTCATTTCCTAAACAACATATTTCAACAGCAGAAACCAGCTTGATGAAATTCATTAGTTATTGCCACTCCTAATCAAAATCGCTTCAACTTGGTGAGATAAGCACTTTTTGAATGAATGGCTATATCTTTTGAACTTGTAGCTGGATTACACTGAATTTGACATATATTGTGCAGAATCATGTTCTAAACAACATATTTCAACAGCAGAAACCAGCTTGATGAAATCCATTAGTTTTTTCCACTCCTAATCAAAAACGCTTCAACTCGTTGAGATAAGTCCTTTTTGAACAAATGGATATATCTTTTGAACCTGGGATGTGATTACACTAAATTTGTCATATATTGTGCAGAATCATATCCTATACATCATATTTCAACAGCAGAAACCAGCTTGATGAAATCCATAAGTTATTTCCACTCCTAATGAGAAACGCTTCAACTCGGTGAGATAAGTCATTTTGAAAGAATGGCCTCATCTTTTGAACCTGTAATGGGATCACATTGAATTTGTCATATATTGTGCAGAATCATATCCTAAACAACATATTTCAACAGCAGAAACCATCTTGATGAAATTCATCAGTTATTTCCACTCCTAATCAAAAACGCTTCAACTCCCTGAGATAAGCACTTTTTGAACAAAAGGCTATATCTTTTGATCTTGACGCTGGATTAGACTGAATATGACATATTTTGTGTAAAATCATGTCCTAAAGAACAAGTTTCAACGGCAAAAACCAGCTTGATGGAATCCATTAGTTATTTCCACTCCGAATCAAAAACACTTCAACTCGGTGAGAAAAGTCCTTTTTGAACGAATGGCTATATATTTTGATACTGTATCTGGGTTTCACTGAATTTGACATATATATTTTAGAATCATGTCCTAAAGAACATATTTCAACAGTAGAAACCAGCATGATGAAATTCATTAGTTATTTCCACTCCAACTCAAAAACGATTTAACTCGGTAAGATAATCAGTTTTTGACCTTGTGGCAATATCTTTTGAACTTGTTGCTGGATTACACTGAATTTGACATATATTGTGCAGAATCATGTCCTAAAAAACATATATAGACAGAAAAAACAACTTGGTTAAAATTCATTAGTTATTTCCACTCTTAATCAAAAATGCTTCAACTCGGTGAGATAAATACTTTTTGAACGAATCGCTATATCTTCTGAACTTGTAGCTGGATTCGCTGAATTTGACATATATTGTACAGAATCATGTCCTAAACAACATATTTCAACAGCAGAAACCAGCTTGATGAAATTGATTAGTTATTTCCACTCCTAATCAAAAACGCTTCAACTCGGTGAAATAAGTCCTTTTTGAACGAATGGCTATATCCTTTGAACCTGTAAAGGGATCACACTGACTTTGACATATATTGTGCAGAATCATATCCTAAACAACATATTTCAACAGCAGAAACCAGCTTGATGAAATTCATTAGTTATTTCCACACCTAATCAAAATTGCTTCAACTCGGTGAGATAAGCACTTTTTGCACGAATGGCTATATCTTTTGATCTTGTCGCTGGATTACACTGAATTTTGACATGTGTTGTGCAGAATCATGTCCTAAACAACATAGTTCAACAGCAGAAACCAGCTGGATTAAATCCATTAGTTATTTCCACTCCTAATCAAAAACGCTTCAACCCGATAAGATAAGCAGTTTTTGAACGAATGGCTTTATCTTTTGAACCTGTGATATGATTACAGTAAATTTGACATATATTGTGCAGAATCATGTCCTAAAAAACATATTTCAACAGCAGAAACCAGATTGATGAAATTCATTAGTTATTTCCACTCCTAATCAAAAACGCTTCAACTCCGTGAGATAAGCACTTTTTGAACGAAAGGCTATATCTTTTGATCTTGACGCTGGATGACACTGAATTTGACATATTTTTTGTAGAATCATGTCCTAAACAACATATTTCAACAGAAGAAACCAGATTGATGAAATTCATTAGTTATTTCCATTCTTATTAAAAACGCTTCAACCCGATAAGATAAACACTTTTTGAACGAATGTCTATATCTTTTGTACATATGAAGGGATTACACTGAATTTGACATATATTGTGCAGAATCATGTCCAAAAAAACATATTTCAGCAGTAGAAACCAACTTGATGAAATTCATTAGTTACTTCCACTTAATCAAAAACGATTCAACTCGGTGAGATAAGCACTTTTTGCACGAATGGCTATATCTTTTGATCTTCTCTCTGGATTACACATAATTTGACATGTTTTGTGCAGAATCATGTTCTAAACAACATATTTCAACAGCAGAAACCAGCTTGATGAAATCCATTAGTTTTTTCCACTCCTAATCAAAAACTCTTCAACTCGGTGAGATAAGTCCTTTTTGAACAAATGGATATATCTTTTGAACCTGGGATGTGATTACACTAAATTTGTCATATATTGTGCAGAATCATATCCTAAACAACATATTTCAACAGCAGAAACCAGCTTGATGAATTTCATTCGTCATTTCCACTCAAAATCAAAAACGCTTCAACTCAGTGAGATAAGCATCTTTGTGACCTTATGTCCATATCTTTGAATTTATAGCTGGATTACACTGAATTTGACATATATTGTGCAGAATCATGTCCTAAAAAACATATATCAACAACAAAAACCTGCATATTGAAATTCATTAGTTATTTCCACTCCATCTCAAAAACGCTTCAACTCGGTGAGATATTAGTTTTAGAACGAATGGCTATATCTTTCGTTCTTGTCGCTGGATTACACTGAATTTGACATATATTGTACAGAATCATGTCCTTTAAAACATCTATCAACAGCAGAAACAGGCTTGTTGAAATTCAATAGCTATTTTCCTCTCTTCATCAAAAACGCTTCAACTTGGTAAAATAAGTACTTTTTGAACGAATGGCTATATATTTTGAACCTGTGATGGGATTACAATGAATTTGACATATATTTTGCAGAATCATGTCCTAAACAACATATTTCAACAGTAGAAACCAACTTGATGAAATTCATTAGTTATTTCCACTCTTAATCAAAAATGTTTCAACTCGGTGAGAAAAGCACTTTTTGAACGAATGGCTATATATTTTGATCCTGTAGCTGGGTTACATTGAATTTGATACATATATTGCAGAATCATGTCCTGAACAACATATTTCAACCGTAGAAACCAGCTTGATGAAATTCATTAGTTATTTCCACTCCTAATCAAAAACGCTTCAATTCGGTGAGATAAAGATTTTTAACGAATGGCTATATCTTTTTAACCTGTGATGGGATTACACTGATATTGACATATATTGTGCAAAATCATGTCCTAGACAACATATATTAACAGCAGAAACCAGAATGATGAAATTCATTAGTTATATACACTCCAACTCAAAAACGATTTAACTCGATAAGATAAGCAGTTTTTGACCATATGGCTATATCTTTTGAACTTGTCTCTGGATTACACTGAATTTGACATATATTGTGCAAAATCATGTTCTAAACAACAAATTTCAACAGTCGAAACCAACTTGAAGAAATTCATTAGTCATTTCCACTCCTAATCAGAAACGCTTCAACTCGGTGAGATAAGCACTTTTTGAACGAAAGGCTCTATTTTTTGATCTTGTCGCTGGATTACACTGAATTTGACATATATTGTACAGAATCATGTCCAATACAACATCTATCAACAGTAGAAACAGGTTTGGTGAAATTAATTAGTTATTTCCTCTCTTCATCAAAAACCTTCAACTCGGTGAGTTAAACACATTTTGAACGAATGGCTATATCTTTTGAACCTGTGATGGGATTACACTGAATTTGACATATATTGTTCAGAATCATGTCCTAAACAACATATTTACAAGTAGACACAACCTTGATGAAATTCATTAGTTATTTCTACTGCTATTCAAAAACGCTTCAACTCGGTGAGATAAGCACTTTTTGCATGAATGGCTATTTTTTTTATATATTGTCGCTGGATTACACTGAATTTGACATTTTTTTTTGTGCAGAATCATGTCCTAAACAACATATTTCAACAGCAGAAACCAGCTTGATGAAATTCATTAGTTTTTTCCACTCCGAATCAAAAACGCTTTAACTCGGTGAGATAAGCAGTTTTTGAACGAATGGCTATATCTTTTCAACTTGTAGCTTTGTTATACTGAATTTGACATCTTTTGTACTGAATCATGTCCTATACAACATATTTCAACAGCAGATTCTAGCTTGATGAAATTCATTTGTTATTTCCAATCCTAATCAGAAACGCTTCAACTCGGTGAGATGAGTACTTTTTGAACAAATGGCTATATCTTTTGAAATTGTAGCTTGATTACACTGAATTTGACATATATTGTACAGAATCATGTTCTAAATAACATATTTCAAACGGCAAAAACTAGCTTGATGAAATCCATTAGATATTTCCACTTCCAATCAAAAACGCTTCAATTCGGTCTCATAAGCACATTTTGAACAAATTGCTATATCCTATGAACCTGTGATGACCTCACACAGAATTTGACATATATTTTGCAGAATCATGTCCTAAACAATATATTTCAACAGCAGAAACCAGCTTGATGAAATTCTTAGGTTTTTTCCACTCCTAATCAAAAACGTCTCAACTCAGTGAGATAAGCCCTTTTTGAACGAATGGCTATATCTTTTGAACCTTGAAGGGATTCCACTGAAGTTGACATATATTTTGCAAAATCATATCCTAAACAACATATTTCAACAGCAGAAACCAGCTTGATGAAATTTATTAATTATTTCCACTCCTAATCAAAAACGCTTCAACTCGGTGAGATAAGCACTTTTTGAACGAATGGCTATATCTTTTGAAATTTTGATGGGATTGCACTGAATAGGACATATATTGTACAGAATCATGTCCTAAACAACATATTTCAACAGCAGAAACCAGCTTGATGAAATTCATTAGTTTTTTCCACTCCGAATCAAAAACGCTTCAACTCGGTGAGATAAGCAGTTTTTGAACGAATAGCTATATCTTTTCAACTTGTAGCTTTGTTATACTGAATTTGACATCTTTTGTACTGAATCATGTCCTATACAACATATTTCAACAGCAGATTCCAGCTTGATGAAATTCATTTGTTATTTCCAATCCTAATCAGAAACGCTTCAACTCGGTGAGATGAGTACTTTTTGAACAAATGGCTATATCTTTTGAAATTGTAGCTTGATTACACTGAATTTGACATATATTGTACAGAATCATGTTCTAAATAACATATTTCAAACGGCAAAAACTAGCTTGATGAAATCCATTAGATATTTCCACTTCCAATCAAAAACGCTTCAATTCGGTCTCATAAGCACGTTTTGAACAAATTGCTATATCCTATGAACCTGTGATGACCTCACACAGAATTTGACATATATTTTGCAGAATCATGTCCTAAACAATATATTTCAACAGCAGAAACCAGCTTGATGAAATTCTTAGGTTTTTTCCACTCCTAATCAAAAACGTCTCAACTCAGTGAGATGAGCCCTTTTTGAACGAATGGCTATATATTTTCAACCTGTGAAGGGATTCCACTGAAGTTGACATATATTTTGCAAAATCATATCCTAAACAACATATTTCAACAGCAGAAACCAGCTTGATGAAATTAATTAATTATTTCCACTCCTAATCAAAAACGCTTCAACTCGGTGAGATAAGCACTTTTTGAACGAATGGCTATATCTTTTGAAATTTTGATGGGATTGCACTGAATAGGTAATATATTGTACAGAATCATGTCCTAAACAACATATTTCAACAGCAGAAACCAGCTTGATGAAATTCATTAGTTTTTTTTTTTCAACTCCGATTCAAAAACGCTTCAACTTGGTGTTATAGGTAAAATGTCTTCAACATGTCTTCAACTCAGTGAGATAAACACTTTTTGACCGTATGGCTATATCTTTTCAAAATGTTGCAGGATCACAATGATTTTGACTTATATTATGCACAATCAAGCCCTTTTCAACATATTTCAGCACCAGCAAGCTGCTAGAAAGGAATCTTTAGTTATTGACACTCTGTTGCAAAAAAGCTTCAACTCAGTGAGATAAACACTTTTTGACCATATGGCTATATCTTTTTAAAACGTTGCAGGATCACAATGGTTTTGACTTATATTATGCAGAATCAAGCCCTTTTCAACATATTTCAGCACCAGCAAGCTGCTAGAAAGAAATCTTTAGTTATTGACACTCTGTTGCAAAAAAGCTTCAACTCAGTGAGATAAACACTTTTTGACCGTATGGCTATATCTTTTCAAAATGTTGCAGGATCACAATGATTTTGACTTATATTATGCAGAATCAAGCCCTTTTCAACATATTTCAGCACCAGCAAGCTGCTAGAAAATAATCTTTAGTTATTGACACTCTTTATCAAAAAAGCTTCAACTCAGTGAGATAAACACTTTTTGACCGTATGGCTATATCTTTTCAAAATGTTGCAGGATCACAATGATTTTGACTTATATTATGCAGAATCAAGCCTTTTTCAACATAATTCAACACCAGCAAGCTGCTAGAAAGGAATCTTTAGTTATTGACACTCTGTTGCAAAAAAGCTTCAACTCAGTGAGATAAACACTTTTTGACCGTATGGCTATATCTTTTCAAAATGTTGCAGGATCACAATGAATTTGACTTATATTATGCAGAATCAAGCCCTTTTCAACATATTTCAGCACCAGCAAGCTGCTAGAAAGGAATCTTTAGTTATTGACACTCTGTTGCAAAAAAGCTTCAACTCAGTGAGATAAACACTTTTTGACCATATGGCTATATCTTTTTAAAATGTTGCAGGATCACAATGATTTTGACTTATATTATGCACAATCAAGCCCTTTTCAACATATTTCAGCACCAGCAAGCTGCTAGAAAGGAATCTTTAGTTATTGACACTCTGTTGCAAAAAAGCTTCAACTCAGTGAGATAAACACTTTTTGACCATATGGCTATATCTTTTTAAAACGTTGCAGGATCAAAATGGTTTTGACTTGTATTATGCAGAATCAAGCCCTTTTCAACATATTTCAGCACCAGCAAGCTGCTAGAAAGGAATATTTAGTTATTGACACTCTGTTGCAAAAAAGCTTCAACTCAGTGAGATAAACACTTTTTGACCGTATGGCTATATCTTTTCAAAATGTTGCAGGATCACAATGATTTTGACTTATATTATGCAGAATCAAGCCCTTTTCAACATATTTCAGCACCAGCAAGCTGCTAGAAAATAATCTTTAGTTATTGACACTCTTTATCAAAAAAGCTTCAACTCAGTGAGATAAACACTTTTTGACCGTATGGCTATATCTTTTCAAAATGTTGCAGGATCACAATGATTTTGACTTATATTATGCAGAATCAAGCCTTTTTCAACATAATTCAACACCAGCAAGCTGCTAGAAAGGAATCTTTAGTTATTGACACTCTGTTGCAAAAAAGCTTCAACTCAGTGAGATAAACACTTTTTGACCGTATGGCTATATCTTTTCAAAATGTTGCAGGATCACAATGATTTTGACTTATATTATGCAGAATCAAGCCCTTTTCAACATATTTCAGCACCAGCAAGCTGCTAGAAAGGAATCTTTAGTTATTGACAATCTGTTGCAAAAAAGCTTCAACTCATTGAGAAAAACACTTTTTGACCATATGGCTATATCTTTTCAAAATGTTGCAGGATCACAATGATTTTGACTTATATTATGCAGAATCAAGCCCTTTTCAACATATTTCTGCACCAGCAAGCTGCTAGAAAGGAATCTTTAGTTATTGACACTCTTTATCAAAAACGCTTCAACTCAGTGAGATAAACACTTTTTGACCGTATGGCTACATCTTTTCAAAATGTTGCAGGATCACAATGATTTTGACTTATATTATGCAGAATCAAGCCCTTTTCAACATATTTCAGCACCAGCAAGCTGCTAGAAAGGAATCTTTAGTTATTATCACTCTTTATCAAAAACGCTTCAACTCAGTGAGATAAACACTTTTTGACCGTATGGCTATATCTTTTCAAAATGTTGCAGGATCACAATGGTTTTGACTTATATTATGCAGAATCAAGCCCTTTTCAACTTATATTAGCACCAGCAAGCTGCTAGAAATGAATCTTTAGTTATTGACAATCTGTTGCAAAAAAGCTTCAACTCAGTGAGATAAACACTTTTTGACCATATGGCTATATCTTTTCAAAATGTTGCAGGATCACAATGATTTTGACTTATATTATGCAGAATCAAGCCTTTTTCAACATATTTCAACACCAGCAAGCTGCTAGAAAGGAATCTTTAGTTATTGACACTCTGTTGCAAAAAAGCTTCAACTTAGTGAGATAAACACTTTTTGACCGTATGGCTATATCTTTTCAAAATGTTGCAGGATCACAATGAATTTGACTTATATTATGCAGAATCAAGCCCTTTTCAACATATTTCAGCACCAGCAAGCTGCTAGAAAGGAATCTTTAGTTATTGACACTCTGTTACAAAAAAACTTCAACTCATCGAGATAAACACTTTTTGACCGTATGGCTATATCTTTTCAAAATGTTGCAGGATCACAATGATTTTGACTTATATTATGCAGAATCAAGCCCTTTTCAACATATTTCAGCACCAGCAAGCTGCTAGAAAGGAATCTTTAGTTATTGACAGTATTTATCAAAAACGCTTCAACTCAGTGAGATAAACACTTTTTGACCGTATGGCTACATCTTTTCAAAATGTTGCAGGATCACAATGATTTTGACTTATATTATGCAGAATCAAGCCCTTTTCAACATATTTCAGCACCAGCAAGCTGCTACAAAGGAATCTTTAGTTATTATCACTCTTTATCAAAAAAGCTTCAACTCAGTGAGATAAACACTTTTTGACCGTATGGCTATGTCTTTTCAAAATGTTGCAGGATCACAATGGTTTTGACTTATATTATGCAGAATCAAGCCCTTTTCAACTTATATTAGCACCAGCAAGCTGCTAGAAAGGAATCTTTAGTTATTGACAATCTGTTGCAAAAAAGCTTCAACTCATTGAGATAAACACTTTTTGACCATATGGCTATATCTTTTCAAAATGTTGCAGGATCACAATGATTTTGACTTATATTATGCAGAATCAAGCCCTTTTCAACATATTTCAGCACCAGCAAGCTGCTAGAAAGGAATCTTTAGTTATTGACACTCTGTTGCAAAAAAGCTTCAACTCAGTGAGATAAACACTTTTTGACCATATGGCTATATCTTTTTAAAATGTCGCAGGATCACACTGATTTTGACTTATATTATGCAGAATCAAGCCCTTTTCAACATATTTCAGCACCAGCAAGCTGCTAGAAAGGAATCTTTAGTTATTGACACTCTGTTGCAAAAAAGCTTCAACTCAGTGAGATAAACACTTTTTGACCGTATGGCTATATCTTTTCAAAATGTTGCAGGATCACAATGGTTTTGACTTATATTATGCAGAATCAAGCCCTTTTCAACATATTTCAGCACCAGCAAGCTGCTAGAAAGGAATCTTTAGTATATCAAAAACGCTTCAACTCAGTGAGATAAACACTTTTTGACCGTATGGCTATATCTTTTCAAAATGTTGCAGGATCACAATGATTTTGACTTATATTATGCAGAATCAAGCCCTTTTCAACATATTTCAGCACCAGCAAGCTGCTAGAAAGGAATCTTTAGTATATCAAAAACGCTTCAACTCAGTGAGATAAACACTTTTTGACCGTATGGCTACATCTTTTCAAAATGTTGCAGGATCACAATGATTTTGACTTATATTATGCAGAATCAAGCCCTTTTCAACATATTTCAGCACCAGCAAGATTCTAGAAAGGAATCTTTAGTTATTATCACTCTTTATCAAAAACGCTTCAATTCAGTGAGATAAACACTTTTTGACCGTTTGGCTATATCTTTTAAAAATGTTGCAGGATCACAATGGTTTTGACTTATATTATGCAGAATCAAGCCCTTTTCAACTTATTTCAGCACCAGCAAGCTGCTAGAAAGGAATCTTTAGTTATTGACAATCTGTTGCAAAAAAGCTTCAACTCAGTGAGATAAACACTTTTTGACCGTATGGCTATATCTTTTCAAAATGTTGCAGGATCACAATGGTTTTGACTTATATTATGCAGAATCAAGCCCTTTTCAACATATTTCAGCACCAGCAAGCTGCTAGAGAGGAATCTTTAGTTATTGACACTGTGTTCCAAAAAAGCTTCAACTCGGTGAGAAAAACACTTTTTGACCATATGGCTATATCTTTTCAAAATGTTGCAGGATCACAATGAATTTGACTTATATTATGCAGAATCAAGCCCTTTTCAACATATTTCAGCACCAGCAAGCTGCTAGGAAGGAATATTTAGTTATTGACACTCTGTTGCAAAAAAGCTTCAACTCAGTGAGATAAACACTTTTTGACCGTATGGCTATATCTTTTCAAAATGTTGCAGGATCACAATGGTTTTGACTTATATTATGCAGAATCAAGCCCTTTTCAACATATTTCAGCACCAGCAAGCTGCTAGAAAGGAATCTTTAGTTATTGAATATCTGTTTAAAAAAAGCTTCAACTCAGTGAGATAAACACTTTTTGACCATATGGCTATATCTTTTCAAAATGTTGCAGGATCACAATGAATTTGACTTATATTATGCAGAATCAAGCCCTTTTCAACATATTTCTGCACCAGCAAGCTGCTAGAAAGGAATCTTTAGTTTATCAAAAACGCTTCAACTCAGTGAGATAAACACTTTTTGACCGTATGGCTACATCTTTTCAAAATGTTGCAGGATCACAATGATTTTGACTTATATTATGCAGAATCAAGCCCTTTTCAACATATTTCAGCACCAGCAAGCTTCTAGAAAGGAATCTTTAGTTATTATCACTCTTTATCAAAAACGCTTCAATTCAGTGAGATAAACACTTTTTGACCGTTTGGCTATATCTTTTAAAAATGTTGCAGGATCACAATGGTTTTGACTTATATTATGCAGAATCAAGCCCTTTTCAACTTATTTCAGCACCAGCAAGCTGCTAGAAAGGAATCTTTAGTTATTGACAATCTGTTACAAAAAAGCTTCAACTCAGTGAGATAAACACTTTTTGACCGTATGGCTATATCTTTTCAAAATGTTGCAGGATCACAATGGTTTTGACTTATATTATGCAGAATCAAGCCCTTTTCAACATATTTCAGCACCAGCAAGCTGCTAGGAAGGAATATTTAGTTATTGACACTCTGTTGCAAAAAAGCTTCAACTCAGTGAGATAAACACTTTTTGACCGTATGGCTATATCTTTTAAAAATGTTGCAGGATCACAATGGTTTTGACTTATATTATGCAGAATCAAGCCCTTTTCAACTTATTTCAGCACCAGCAAGCTGCTAGAAAGGAATCTTTAGTTATTGAATATCTGTTGCAAAAAAGCTTCAACTCAGTGAGATAAACACTTTTTGACCATATGGCTATATCTTTTTAAAATGTTGCAGGATCATAATGATTTTGACTTATATCATGCAGAATCAAGCCCTTTTCAACATATTTCAGCACCAGCAAGCTGCTAGAAAGGAATCTTTAGTTATTGACACTCTGTTGCAAAAAAGCTTCAACTCAGTGAGATAAACACTTTTTGACCGTTTGGCTATATCTTTTCAAAATGTTGCAGGATCACAATGATTTTGACTTATATTATACAGAATCAAGCCCTTTTCAACATATTTCAGCACCAGCAAGCTGCTAGAAAATAATCTTTAGTTATTGACACTCTTTATCAAAAAAGCTTCAACTCAGTGAGATAAACACTTTTTGACCATATGGCTACATCTTTTCAAAATGTTGCAGGATCACAATGGTTTTGACTTATATTATGCAGAATCAAGCCCTTTTCAACATATTTGAGCACCAGCAAGCTGCTAGAAAGGAATCTTTAGTTATTGACACTCTGTTGCAAAAAAGCTTCAACTCATTGAGAAAAACACTTTTTGACCATATGGCTATATCTTTTCAAAATGTTGCAGGATCACAATGATTTTGACTTATATTATGCAGAATCAAGCCCTTTTCAACATATTTCAGCACCAGCAAGCTGCTAGAAAGGAATCTTTAGTTATTATCACTCTTTATCAAAAACGCTTCAACTCAGTGAGATAAACACTTTTTGACCGTATGGCTATATCTTTTCAAAATGTTGCAGGATCACAATGGTTTTGACTTATATTATGTAGAATCAAGCCCTTTTCAACATATTTCAGCACCAGCAAGCTGCTAGAAAGGAATCTTTAGTTATTAACACTCTTTATCAAAAACGCTTCAACTCAGTGAGATAAACACTTTTTGACCGTATGGCTATATCTTTTCAAAATGTTGCAGGATCACAATGGTTTTGACTTATATTATGCAGAATCAAGCCTTTTTCAACATATTTCAGCGCCAGCAAGCTGCTAGAAAGGAATCTTTAGTTATTGAATATATGTTGCAAAAAAGCTTCAACTCAGTAAGATAAACACTTTTTGACCATATGGCTATATCTTTTCAAAATGTTGCAGGATCACAATGATTTTGACTTATATTATGCAGAATCAAGCCCTTTTCAACATATTTCAGCACCAGCAAGCTGCTAGAAAGGAATCTTTAGTTATTGACACTCTGTTGCAAAAAAGCTTCAACTCAGTGAGATAAACACTTTTTGACCATATGGCTATATCTTTTCAAAATGTTGCAGGATCACAATGATTTTGACTTATATTATGCAGAATCAAGCCCTTTTCAACATATTTCAGCACCAGCAAGCTGCTAGAAAGGAATCTTTAGTTATTGACACTCTGTTGCAAAAAAGCTTCAACTCAGTGAGATAAACACTTTTTGACCATATGGCTATATCTTTTTAAAATGTTGCAGGATCACAATGATTTTTACTTATATTATGCAGAATCAAGCCCTTTTCAACATATTTCAGCACCAGCAAGCTGCTAGAAAGGAATCTTTAGTTATTGACACTCTGTTGCAAAAAAGCTTCAACTCAGTGAGATAAACACTTTTTGACCGTATGGCTATATCTTTTCAAAATGTTGCAGGATCACAATGAATTTGACTTATATTATGCAGAATCAAGCCCTTTTCAACATATTCCAGCACCAGCAAGCTGCTAGAAAGGAATCTTTAGTTATTGACACTCTGTTGCAAAAAAGCTTCAACTCATTGAGAAAAACACTTTTTGACCATATGGCTATATCTTTTCAAAATGTTGCGGGATCACAATGATTTTGACTTATATTATGCAGAATCAAGCCCTTTTCAACATATTTCAGCACCAGCAAGCTGCTAGAAAGGAATCTTTAGTTATTATCACTCTTTATCAAAAACGCTTCAACTCAGTGAGATAAACACTTTTTGACCGTATGGCTATATCTTTTCAAAATGTTGCAGGATCACAATGGTTTTGACTTATATTATGCAGAATCAAGCCCTTTTCAACTTATTTCAGCACCAGCAAGCTGCTAGAAAGGAATCTTTAGTTATTGACAATCTGTTGCAAAAAAGCTTCAACTCAGTGAGATAAACACTTTTTGACCATATGGCTATATCTTTTCAAAATGTTGCAGGATTACAATGATTTTGACTTATATTATGCAGAATCAAGCCTTTTTCAACATATTTCAGCACCAGCAAGCTGCTAGAAAGGAATCTTTAGTTATTGAATATATGTTGCAAAAAAGCTTCAACTCAGTGAGATAAACACTTTTTGACCATATGGCTATATCTTTTCAAAATGTTGCAGGATCACAATGAATTGGACTTATATTATACAGAATCAAGGCCTTTTCAACATATTTCAGCACCAGCAAGCTGCTAGGAAGGAATCTTTAGTTATTGACACTCTGTTGCAAAAAAGCTTCAACTCATTGAGAAAAACACATTTTGACCATATGGCTATATCTTTTCAAAATGTTGCAGGATCACAATGGTTTTGACTTATATTATGCAGAATCAAGCCCTTTTCAGCATATTTCAGCACCAGCAAGCTGCTAGAAAGGAATCTTTAGTTATTAACACTCTTTATCAAAAACGCTTCAACTCAGTGAGATAAACACTTTTTGACCGTATGGCTATATCTTTTCAAAATGTTGCAGGATCACAATGGTTTTGACTTATATTATGCAGAATCAAGCCTTTTTCAACATATTTCAGCACCAGCAAGCTGCTAGAAAGGAATCTTTAGTTATTGACACTCTGTTGCAAAAAAGCTTCAACTCAGTGAGATAAACACTTTTTGACCGTATGGCTATATCTTTTCAAAATGTTGCAGGATCACAATGGTTTTGACTTATATTATGCAGAATCAAGCCCTTTTCAACATATTTCAGCACCAGCAAGCTGCTAGAAAGGAATCTTTAGTTATTGACACTCTGTTGCAAAAAAGCTTCAACTCATTGAGAAAAACACTTTTTGACCATATGGCTATATCTTTTCAAAATGTTGCAGGATCACAATGATTTTGACTTATATTATGCAGAATCAAGCCCTTTTCAACATATTTCAGCACCAGCAAGCTGCGAGAAAGGAATCTTTAGTTTATCAAAAACGCTTCAACTCAGTGAGATAAACACTTTTTGACCGTATGGCTACATCTTTTCAAAATGTTGCAGGATCACAATGGTTTTGACTTATATTATGCATAATCAAGCCCTTTTCAACTTATTTCAGCACCAGCAAGCTGCTAGAAAGGAATCTTTAGTTATTGACACTCTGTTGCAAAAAAGCTTCAACTCATTGAGAAAAACACTTTTTGACCATATGGCTATATCTTTTCAAAATGTTGCAGGATCACAATGAATTTGACTTATATTATGCAGAATCAAGCCCTTTTCAACATATTTCAGCACCAGCAATCTGCTAGGAAGGAATATTTAGTTATTGACACTCTGTTGCAAAAAAGCTTCAACTCAGTGAGATAAACACTTTTTGACCGTATGGCTATATCTTTTCAAAATGTTGCAGGATCACAATGGTTTTGACTTATATTATGCAGAATCAAGCCCTTTTCAACATATTTCAGCACCAGCAAGCTGCTAGAGAGGAATCTTTAGTTATTGAATATCTGTTGCAAAAAAGCTTCAACTCAGTGAGATAAACACTTTTTGACCATATGGCTATATCTTTTCAAAATGTTGCAGGATCACAATGAATTTGACTTATATTATGCAGAATCAAGCCCTTTTCAACATATTTCTGCACCAGCAAGCTGCTAGAAAGGAATCTTTAGTTTATCAAAAACGCTTCAACTCAGTGAGATAAACACTTTTTGACCGTATGGCTACATCTTTTCAAAATGTTGCAGGATCACAATGATTTTGACTTATATTATGCAGAATCAAGCCCTTTTCAACATATTTCAGCACCAGCAAGCTTCTAGAAAGGAATCTTTAGTTATTATCACTCTTTATCAAAAACGCTTCAATTCAGTGAGATAAACACTTTTTGACCGTTTGGCTATATCTTTTAAAAATGTTGCAGGATCACAATGGTTTTGACTTATATTATGCATAATCAAGCCCTTTTCAACTTATTTCAGCACCAGCAAGCTGCTAGAAAGGAATCTTTAGTTATTGACACTCTGTTGCAAAAAAGCTTCAACTCAGTGAGATAAACACTTTTTGACCGTATGGCTATATCTTTTCAAAATGTTGCAGGATCACAATGGTTTTGACTTATATTATGCATAATCAAGCCCTTTTCAACTTATTTCAGCACCAGCAAGCTGCTAGAAAGGAATCTTTAGTTATTGACAATCTGTTACAAAAAAGCTTCAACTCAGTGAGATAAACACTTTTTGACCGTATGGCTATATCTTTTCAAAATGTTGCAGGATCACAATGGTTTTGACTTATATTATGCAGAATCAAGCCCTTTTCAACATATTTCAGCACCAGCAAGCTGCTAGGAAGAAATATTTAGTTATTGACACTCTGTTGCAAAAAAGCTTCAACTCAGTGAGATAAACACTTTTTGACCGTATGGCTATATCTTTTAAAAATGTTGCAGGATCACAATGGTTTTGACTTATATTATGCAGAATCAAGCCCTTTTCAACTTATTTCAGCACCAGCAAGCTGCTAGAAAGGAATATTTAGTTATTGAATATCTGTTGCAAAAAAGCTTAAACTCAGTGAGATAAACACTTTTTGACCATATGGCTATATCTTTTTAAAATGTTGCAGGGTCATAATGATTTTGACTTATATCATGCAGAATCAAGCCCTTTTCAACATATTTCAGCACCAGCAAGCTGCTAGAAAGGAATCTTTAGTTATTGACACTCTGTTGCAAAAAAGCTTCAACTCAGTGAGATAAACACTTTTTGACCGTTTGGCTATATCTTTTCAAAATGTTGCAGGATCACAATGATTTTGACTTATATTATACAGAATCAAGCCCTTTTCAACATATTTCAGCACCAGCAAGCTGCTAGAAAATAATCTTTAGTTATTGACACTCTTTATCAAAAAAGCTTCAACTCAGTGAGATAAACACTTTTTGACCGTATGGCTATATCTTTTCAAAATGTTGCAGGATCACAATGGTTTTGACTTATATTATGCAGAATCAAGCCCTTTTCAACTTATTTCAGCACCAGCATGCTGCTAGAAAGGAATCTTTAGTTATTGACACTCTGTTGCAAAAAAGCTTCAACACATTGAGAAAAACACTTTTTGACCATATGGCTATATCTTTTCAAAATGTTGCAGGATCACAATGATTTTGACTTATATTATGCAGAATCGAGCCTTTTTCAACATATTTCAGCACCAGCAAGCTGCTAGAAAGGAATCTTTAGTTATTGAATATATGTTGCAAAAAAGCTTCAACTCAGTAAGATAAACACTTTTTGACCATATGGCTATATCTTTTCAAATGTTGCAGGATCACAATGAATTTGACTTATATTATACAGAATCAAGTCCTTTTCAACATATTTCAGCACCAGCAAGCTGCTAGGAAGGAATCTTTAGTTATTGACACTCTTTATCAAAAACGCTTCAACTCAATGAGATAAACACTTTTTGACCGTATGGCTACATCTTTTCAAAATGTTGCAGGATCACAATGATTTTGACTTATATTATGCAGAATCAAGCCCTTTTCAACATATTTCAGCACCAGCAAGCTGCTAGAAAGGAATCTTTAGTTATTATCACTCTTTATCAAAAACGCTTCAACTCAGTGAGATAAACACTTTTTGACCGTATGGCTATATCTTTTCAAAATGTTGCAGGATCACAATGGTTTTGACTTATATTATGCAGAATCAAGCCCTTTTCAACTTATTTCAGCACCAGCAAGCTGCTAGTAAGGAATCTTTAGTTTGTTGACACTCTTTATCAAAAAAGCTTCAACTCAGTGAGATAAACACTTTTTGACCATATGGCTATATATTTTTAAAATGTTGCAGGATCACAATGATTTTGACTTATATTATGCAGAATCAAGCCCTTTTCAACATATTTCAGCACCAGCAAGCTGCTAGAAAGGAATCTTTAGTTATTAACACTCTTTATCAAAAACGCTTCAACTCAGTGAGATAAACACTTTTTGACCGTATGGCTATATCTTTTCAAAATGTTGCAGGATCACAATGGTTTTGACTTATATTATGCAGAATCAAGCCCTTTTCAACATATTTCAGCACCAGCAAGCTGCTAGAAAGGAATCTTTAGTTATTGAATATCTGTTGCAAAAAAGCTTCAACTCAGTGAGATAAACACTTTTTGACCATATGGCTATATCTTTTCAAAATGTTGCAGGATCACAATGATTTTGACTTATATTATGCAGAATCAAGCCCTTTTCAACATATTTCAGCACAAGCAAGCTGCTAGAAAGGAATCTTTAGTTATTGACACTCTGTTGCAAAAAAGCTTCAACTCAGTGAGATAAACACTTTTTGACCGTATGGCTATATCTTTTCAAAATGTTGCAGGATCACAATGAATTTGACTTATATTATACAGAATCAAGCCCTTTTCAACATATTTCAGCACCAGCAAGCTGCTAGAAAGGAATCTTTAGTTATTGACACTCTGTTGCAAAAAAGCTTCAATTCTTTGAGATAAACACTTTTTGACCATATGGCTATATCTTTTTAAAATGTTGTAGGATCACAATGATTTTGACTTATATTATGCAGAATCAAGCCCTTTTCAACATATTTCAGCACCAGCAAGCTGCTAGAAAGGAATCTTTAGTTATTTACACTCTGTTTCAAAAAAGCTTCAACTCATTGAGATAAACAATTTTTGACCGTATGGCTATATCTTTTCAAAATGTTGCAAGATCACAATGATTTTGACTTATATTATGCAGAATCAAGCCCTTTTCAACATATTTCAGCACCAGCAAGCTGCTAGAAAGGAATCTTTAGTTATTGACACTCTGTTCCAAAAAAGCTTCAACTCATTGAGAAAAACACTTTTTGACCATATGGCTATATCTTTTCAAAATGTTGCAGGATCACAATGATTTTGACTTATATTATGCAGAATCAAGCCCTTTTCAACATATTTCAGCACCAGCAATCTGCTAGAAAGGAATCTTTAGTTATTGACACTCTTTATCAAAAACGCTTCAACTCAGTGAGATAAACACTTTTTGACCGTATGGCTACATCTTTTCAAAATGTTGCAGGATCACAATGATTTTGACTTATATTATGCAGAATCAAGCCCTTTTCAACATATTTCAGCACCAGCAAGCTGCTAGAAAGGAATCTTTAGTTATTAACACTCTTTATCAAAAACGCTTCAACTCAGTGAGATGAACACTTTTTGACCGTATGGCTATATCTTTTCAAAATGTTGCAGGATCACAATGGTTTTGACTTATATTATGCAGAATCAAGCCCTTTTCAACTTATTTCAGCACCAGCAAGCTGCTAGAAAGGAATCTTTGATTATTGAATATCTGTTGCAAAAAAGCTTCAACTCAGTGAGATAAACACTTTTCGACCATATGGCTATATCTTTTTAAAATGTTGTAGGATCACAATGATTTTGACTTAAATTATGCAGAATCAAGCCCTTTTCAACATATTTCAGCACCAGTGAGCTGCTAGAATAGAATCTCTAGTTATTGACACTCTTTAACAAAAACGCTTCAACTCAGTGAGATAAACACTTTTTGACCTTATGGCTATATCTTTTCAAAATGTTGCAAGATCACAATGATTTTGACTGATATTATGCAGAATCAAGCCCTTTTCAACATATTTCAGCACCAGCAAGCTGCTAGAAAGGAATCTTTAGTTATTGACACTCTGTTCCAAAAAAGCTTCAACTCATTGAGAAAAACACTTTTTGACCATATGGCTATATCTTTTCAAAATGTTGCAGGATCACAATGATTTTGACTTATATTATGCAGAATCAAGCCCTTTTCAACATATTTCAGCACCAGCAAGCTGCTAGAAAGGAATCTTTAGTTATTGACACTCTTTATCAAAAACGCTTCAACTCAGTGAGATAAACACTTTTTGACCGTATGGCTACATCTTTTCAAAATGTTGCAGGATCACAATGATTTTGACTTATATTATGCAGAATCAAGCCCTTTTCAACATATTTCAGCACCAGCAAGCTGCTAGAAAGGAATCTTTAGTTATTAACACTCTTTATCAAAAACGCTTCAACTCAGTGAGATGAACACTTTTTGACCGTATGGCTATATCTTTTCAAAATGTTGCAGGATCACAATGGTTTTGACTTATATTATGCAGAATCAAGCCCTTTTCAACATTTTCAGCACCAGCAAGCTGCTAGAAAGGAATCTTTAGTTATTGACACTCTGTTCCAAAAAAGCTTCAACTCATTGAGAAAAACACTTTTTGACCATATGGCTATATCTTTTCAAAATGTTGCAGGATCACAATGATTTTGACTTATATTATGCAGAATCAAGCCCTTTTCAACATATTTCAGCACCAGCAAGCTGCTAGAAAGGAATCTTTAGTTATTAACACTCTTTATCAAAAAAGCTTCAACTCAGTGAGATAAACACTTTTTGACCGTATGGCTATATCTTTTCAAAATGGTTCAGGATCACAATGATTTTGACTTATTTTATGCAGAATCAAGCCCTTTTCAACATATTTCAGCACCAGCAAGCTAATAGAAACTAATCTTTAGTTATTGACACTCTTTATCAAAAAAGCTTCAACTCAGTGAGATAAACACAATTTGACCATATGGCTATATCTTTTTAAAATGTTGCAGGATCACAATGATTTTGACTTATATTATGCAGAATCAAGCCCTTTTCAACATATTTCAGCACCAGCAAGCTGCTAGAAAGGAATCTTTAGTTATTGACACTCTTTAACAAAAACGCTTCAACTCAGTGAGATAAACACTTTTTGACCTTATGGCTATATCTTTTCAAAATGTTGCAGGATCACAATGATTTTGACTTATATTATGCAGAATCAAGCCCTTTTCAACATATTTCAGCACCAGCAAGCTGCTAGAAAGGAATCTTTAGTTATTGACACTCTTTAACAAAAACGCTTCAACTCAGTGAGATAAACACTTTTTGACCTTTTGGCTATATCTTTTCAAAATGTTGCAAGATCACAATGATTTTGACTTATATTATGCAGAATCAAGCCCTTTTCAACATATTTCAGCACCAGCAAGCTGCTAGAAAGGAATCTTTAGTTATTGACACTCTTTATCAAAAACGCTTCAACTCAGTGAGATAAACACTTTTTGACCGTATGGCTATATCGTTTCAAAATGTTGCAGGATCACAATGATTTTGACTTATATTATGCAGAATCAAGCCCTTTTCAACATATTTCAGCACCAGCAAGCTGCTAGAAAGGAATCTTTAGTTATTAACACTCTTTATCAAAAACGCTTCAACTCAGTGAGATGAACACTTTTTGACCGTATGGCTATATCTTTTCAAAATGTTGCAGGATCACAATGGTTTTGACTTATATTATGCAGAATCAAGCCCTTTTCAACTTATTTTAGCACCAGCAAGCTGCTAGAAAGGAATCTTTAGTTATTGAATATCTGTTGCAAAAAAGCTTCAACTCAGTGAGATAAACACTTTTTGACCATATGGCTATATCTTTTCAAAATGTTGCAGGATCACAATGATTTTGACTTATATTATGCAGAATCAAGCCCTTTTCAACATATTTCAGCACCAGCCAGCTGCTAGAAAGGAATATTTAGTTATTAACACTCTTTATCAAAAAAGCTTCAACTCAGTGAGATAAACACTTTTTGACCGTATGGCTGTATCTTTTCAAAATGTTGCAGGATCACAATGGTTTTGACTTATATTATGCAGAATCAAGCCCTTTTCAACTTATTTCAGCACCAGCAAGCTGCTAGAAAGGAATCTTTAGTTATTGAATATCTGTTGCAAAAAAGCTTCAACTCAGTGAGATAAACACTTTTTGACCATATGGCTATATCTTTTCAAAATGTTGCAGGATCACAATGATTTTGACTTATATTATGCAGAATCAAGCCCTTTTCAACATATTTCAGCACCAGCAAGCTGCTAGAAAGGAATCTTTAGTTATTGACACTCTTTATCAAAAACGCTTCAACTCAGTGAGATAAACACTTTTTGACCGTATGGCTACATCTTTTCAAAATGTTGCAGGATCACAATGAGTTTGACTTATATTATGCAAAATCAAGCCCTTTTCAACATATTTCAGCACCAGCAAGCTGCTAGAAAGGAATCTTTAGTTATTAACACTCTTTATCAAAAACGCTTCAACTCAGTGAGATGAACACTTTTTGACCGTATGGCTATATCTTTTCAAAATGTTGCAGGATCACAATGGTTTTGACTTATATTATGCAGAATCAAGCCCTTTTCAACTTATTTCAGCACCAGCAAGCTGCTAGAAAGGAATCTTTAGTTATTGATTATCTGTTGCAAAAAACCTTCAACTCAGTGAGATAAACACTTTTTGACCATATGGCTATATCTTTTCAAAATGTTGCAGGATCACAATGATTTTGACATATATTATGCAGAATCAAGCCCTTTTCAACATATTTCAGCACCAGCCAGCTGCTAGAAAGGAATCTTTAGTTATTAACACTCTTTATCAAAAAAGCTTCAACTCAGTGAGATAAACACTTTTTGACCGTATGGCTATATCTTTTCAAAATGGTTCAGGATCACAATGATTTTGACTTATATTATGCAGAATCAAGCCCTTTTCAACATATTTCAGCACCAGCAAGCTAATAGAAAATAATCTTTAGTTATTGACACTCTTTATCAAAAAAGCTTCAACTCAGTGAGATAAACACAATTTGACCATATGGCTATATCTTTTTAAAATGTTGCAGGATCACAATGATTTTGACTTATATTATGCAGAATCAAGCCCTTTTCAACTTATTTCAGCACCAGCAAGCTGCTAGATAGGAATCTTTAGTTATTGACAATCTGTTGCAAAAAAGCTTCAACTCAGTGAGATAAACACTTTTTGACCATATGGCTATATCTTTTCAAAATGTTGCAGGATCACAATGATTTTGACTTATATTATGCAGAATCAAGCCCTTTTCAACATATTTCAGTACCAGCAAGCTGCTAGAAAGGAATCTTTAGTTATTGACACTCTGGTGCAAAAAAGCTTCAATTCTTTGAGATAAACACTTTTTGACCATATGGCTATATCTTTTTAAAATGTTGTAGGATCACAATGATTTTGACTTATATTATGCAGAATCAAGCCCTTTTCAACATATTTCAGCACCAGCAAGCTGCTAGAAAGGAATCTTTAGTTATTTACACTCTGTTTCAAAAAAGCTTCAACTCATTGAGATAAACACTTTTTGACCGTATGGCTATATCTTTTCAAAATGTTGCAAGATCACAATGATTTTGACTGATATTATGCAGAATCAAGCCCTTTTCAACATATTTCAGCACCAGCAAGCTGCTAGAAAGGAATCTTTAGTTATTGACACTCTGTTCCAAAAAAGCTTCAACTCATTGAGAAAAACACTTTTTGACCATATGGCTATATCTTTTCAAAATGTTGCAGGATCACAATGATTTTGACTGATATTATGCAGAATCAAGCCCTTTTCAACATATTTCAGCACCAGCAAGCTGCTAGAAAGGAATCTTTAGTTATTGACACTCTGTTCCAAAAAAGCTTCAACTCATTGAGAAAAACACTTTTTGACCATATGGCTATATCTTTTCAAAATGTTGCAGGATCACAATGATTTTGACTTATATTATGCAGAATCAAGCCCTTTTCAACATATTTCAGCACCAGCAAGCTGCTAGAAAGGAATCTTTAGTTATTGACACTCTTTATCAAAAACGCTTCAACTCAGTGAGATAAACACTTTTTGACCGTATGGCTACATCTTTTCAAAATGTTGCAGGATCACAATGATTTTGACTTATATTATGCAGAATCAAGCCCTTTTCAACATATTTCAGCACCAGCAAGCTGCTAGAAAGGAATCTTTAGTTATTAACACTCTTTATCAAAAACGCTTCAACTCAGTGAGATGAACACTTTTTTACCGTATGGCTATATCTTTTCAAAATGTTGCAGGATCACAATGGTTTTGACTTATATTATGCAGAATCAAGCCCTTTTCAACTTATTTCAGCACCAGCAAGCTGCTAGAAAGGAATCTTTAGTTATTGAATATCTGTTGCAAAAAAGCTTCAACTCAGTGAGATAAACACTTTTTGACCATATGGCTATATCTTTTCAAAATGTTGCAGGATCACAATGATTTTGACTTATATTATGCAGAATCAAGCCCTTTTCAACATATTTCAGCACCAGCCAGCTGCTAGAAAGGAATCTTTAGTTATTAACACTCTTTATCAAAAAAGCTTCAACTCAGTGAGATAAACACTTTTTGACCGTATGGCTATATCTTTTCAAAATGGTTCAGGATCACAATGATTTTGACTTATTTTATGCAGAATCAAGCCCTTTTCAACATATTTCAGCACCAGCAAGCTAATAGAAACTAATCTTTAGTTATTGACACTCTTTATCAAAAAAGCTTCAACTCAGTGAGATAAACACAATTTGACCATATGGCTATATCTTTTTAAAATGTTGCAGGATCACAATGATTTTGACTTATATTATGCAGAATCAAGCCCTTTTCAACATATTTCAGCACCAGCAAGCTGCTAGAAAGGAATCTTTAGTTATTGACACTCTTTAACAAAAACGCTTCAACTCAGTGAGATAAACACTTTTTGACCTTATGGCTATATCTTTTCAAAATGTTGCAGGATCACAATGATTTTGACTTATATTATGCAGAATCAAGCCCTTTTCAACATATTTCAGCACCAGCAAGCTGCTAGAAAGGAATCTTTAGTTATTGACACTCTTTAACAAAAACGCTTCAACTCAGTGAGATAAACACTTTTTGACCTTATGGCTATTGCTTTTCAAAATGTTGCAAGATCACAATGATTTTGACTTATATTATGCAGAATCAAGCCCTTTTCAACATATTTCAGCACCAGCAAGCTGCTAGAAAGGAATCTTTAGTTATTGACACTTTTCCAAAAAAGCTTCAACTCATTGAGAAAAACACTTTTTGACCATATGGTTATATCTTTTCAAAATGTTGCAGGATCACAATGATTTTGACTTATATTATGTAGAATCAAGCCCTTTTAAACATATTTCAGCACCAGCAAGCTGCTAGAAAGGAATCTTTAGTTATTGACACTCTTTATCAAAAACGCTTCAACTCAGTGAGATAAACACTTTTTGACCGTATGGCTATATCGTTTCAAAATGTTGCAGGATCACAATGATTTTGACTTATATTATGCAGAATCAAGCCCTTTTCAACATATTTCAGCACCAGCAAGCTGCTAGAAAGGAATCTTTAGTTATTAACACTCTTTATCAAAAACGCTTCAACTCAGTGAGATGAACACTTTTTGACCGTATGGCTATATCTTTTCAAAATGTTGCAGGATCACAATGGTTTTGACTTATATTATGCAGAATCAAGCCCTTTTCAACTTATTTTAGCACCAGCAAGCTGCTAGAAAGGAATCTTTAGTTATTGAATATCTGTTGCAAAAAAGCTTCAACTCAGTGAGATAAACACTTTTTGACCATATGGCTATATCTTTTCAAAATGTTGCAGGATCACAATGATTTTGACTTATATTATGCAGAATCAAGCCCTTTTCAACATATTTCAGCACCAGCCAGCTGCTAGAAAGGAATCTTTAGTTATTAACACTCTTTATCAAAAAAGCTTCAACTCAGTAAGATAAACACTTTTTGACCGTATGGCTGTATCTTTTCAAAATGTTGCAGGATCACAATGGTTTTGACTTATATTATGCAGAATCAAGCCCTTTTCAACTTATTTCAGCACCAGCAAGCTGCTAGAAAGGAATCTTTAGTTATTGAATATCTGTTGCAAAAAAGCTTCAACTCAGTGAGATAAACACTTTTTGACCATATGGCTATATCTTTTCAAAATGTTGCAGGATCACAATGATTTTGACTTATATTATGCAGAATCAAGCCCTTTTCAACATATTTCAGCACCAGCAAGCTGCTAGAAAGGAATCTTTAGTTATTGACACTCTTTATCAAAAACGCTTCAACTCAGTGAGATAAACACTTTTTGACCGTATGGCTACATCTTTTCAAAATGTTGCAGGATCACAATGATTTTGACTTATATTATGCAGAATCAAGCCCTTTTCAACATATTTCAGCACCAGCAAGCTGCTAGAAAGGAATCTTTAGTTATTAACACTCTTTATCAAAAACGCTTCAACTCAGTGAGATGAACACTTTTTGACCGTATGGCTATATCTTTTCAAAATGTTGCAGGATCACAATGGTTTTGACTTATATTATGCAGAATCAAGCCCTTTTCAACTTATTTCAGCACCAGCAAGCTGCTAGAAAGGAATCTTTAGTTATTGATTATCTGTTGCAAAAAACCTTCAACTCAGTGAGATAAACACTTTTTGACCATATGGCTATATCTTTTCAAAATGTTGCAGGATCACAATGATTTTGACTTATATTATGCAGAATCAAGCCCTTTTCAACATATTTCAGCACCAGCCAGCTGCTAGAAAGGAATCTTTAGTTATTAACACTCTTTATCAAAAAAGCTTCAACTCAGTGAGATAAACACTTTTTGACCGTATGGCTATATCTTTTCAAAATGGTTCAGGATCACAATGATTTTGACTTATTTTATGCAGAATCGAGCCCTTTTCAACATATTTCAGCACCAGCAAGCTAATAGAAAATAATCTTTAGTTATTGACACTCTTTATCAAAAAAGCTTCAACTCAGTGAGATAAACACAATTTGACCATATGGCTATATCTTTTTAAAATGTTGCAGGATCACAATGATTTTGACTTATATTATGCAGAATCAAGCCCTTTTCAACATATTTCAGCACCAGCAAGCTGCTAGAAAGGAATCTTTAGTTATTGACACTCTTTATCAAAAACGCTTCAACTCAGTGAGATAAACACTTTTTGACCGTATGGCTACATCTTTTCAAAATGTTGCAGGATCACAATGATTTTGACTTATATTATGCAGAATCAAGCCCTTTTCAACATATTTCAGCACCAGC
Source organism: Fistularia commersonii (assembly GCF_037954325.1). Taxonomy (NCBI): domain Eukaryota; kingdom Metazoa; phylum Chordata; class Actinopteri; order Syngnathiformes; family Fistulariidae; genus Fistularia; species Fistularia commersonii. The sequence continues at coordinate 871,459 of NW_028234005.1, forward strand.
AAGCTGCTAGAAAGGAATCTTTAGTTATTGAATATCTGTTGCAAAAAAGCTTCAACTCAGTGAGATAAACACTTTTTGACCATATGGCTATATCTTTTCAAAATGTTGCAGGATCACAATGGTTTTGACTTATATTATGCAGAATCAAGCCCTTTTCAACTTATTTCAGCACCAGCAAGCTGCTAGAAAGGAATCTTTAGTTATTGAATATCTGTTGCAAAAAAGCTTCAACTCAGTGAGATAAACACTTTTTGACCATATGGCTATATCTTTTCAAAATGTTGCAGGATCACAATGATTTTGACTTATATTATGCAGAATCAAGCCCTTTTCAACATATTTCAGCACCAGCCAGCTGCTAGAAAGGAATCTTTAGTTATTAACACTCTTTATCAAAAAAGCTTCAACTCAGTGAGATAAACACTTTTTGACCGTATGGCTATATCTTTTCAAAATGGTTCAGGATCACAATGATTTTGACTTATTTTATGCAGAATCAAGCCCTTTTCAACATATTTCAGCACCAGCAAGCTAATAGAAACTAATCTTTAGTTATTGACACTCTTTATCAAAAAAGCTTCAACTCAGTGAGATAAACACAATTTGACCATATGGCTATATCTTTTTAAAATGTTGCAGGATCACAATGATTTTGACTTATATTATGCAGAATCAAGCCCTTTTCAACATATTTCAGCACCAGCAAGCTGCTAGAAAGGAATCTTTAGTTATTGACACTCTTTAACAAAAACGCTTCAACTCAGTGAGATAAACACTTTTTGACCTTATGGCTATATCTTTTCAAAATGTTGCAGGATCACAATGATTTTGACTTATATTATGCAGAATCAAGCCCTTTTCAACATATTTCAGCACCAGCAAGCTGCTAGAAAGGAATCTTTAGTTATTGACACTCTTTAACAAAAACGCTTCAACTCAGTGAGATAAACACTTTTTGACCTTATGGCTATTGCTTTTCAAAATGTTGCAAGATCACAATGATTTTGACTTATATTATGCAGAATCAAGCCCTTTTCAACATATTTCAGCACCAGCAAGCTGCTAGAAAGGAATCTTTAGTTATTGACACTTTTCCAAAAAAGCTTCAACTCATTGAGAAAAACACTTTTTGACCATATGGTTATATCTTTTCAAAATGTTGCAGGATCACAATGATTTTGACTTATATTATGTAGAATCAAGCCCTTTTAAACATATTTCAGCACCAGCAAGCTGCTAGAAAGGAATCTTTAGTTATTGACACTCTTTATCAAAAACGCTTCAACTCAGTGAGATAAACACTTTTTGACCGTATGGCTATATCGTTTCAAAATGTTGCAGGATCACAATGATTTTGACTTATATTATGCAGAATCAAGCCCTTTTCAACATATTTCAGCACCAGCAAGCTGCTAGAAAGGAATCTTTAGTTATTAACACTCTTTATCAAAAACGCTTCAACTCAGTGAGATGAACACTTTTTGACCGTATGGCTATATCTTTTCAAAATGTTGCAGGATCACAATGGTTTTGACTTATATTATGCAGAATCAAGCCCTTTTCAACTTATTTTAGCACCAGCAAGCTGCTAGAAAGGAATCTTTAGTTATTGAATATCTGTTGCAAAAAAGCTTCAACTCAGTGAGATAAACACTTTTTGACCATATGGCTATATCTTTTCAAAATGTTGCAGGATCACAATGATTTTGACTTATATTATGCAGAATCAAGCCCTTTTCAACATATTTCAGCACCAGCCAGCTGCTAGAAAGGAATCTTTAGTTATTAACACTCTTTATCAAAAAAGCTTCAACTCAGTGAGATAAACACTTTTTGACCGTATGGCTGTATCTTTTCAAAATGTTGCAGGATCACAATGGTTTTGACTTATATTATGCAGAATCAAGCCCTTTTCAACTTATTTCAGCACCAGCAAGCTGCTAGAAAGGAATCTTTAGTTATTGAATATCTGTTGCAAAAAAGCTTCAACTCAGTGAGATAAACACTTTTTGACCATATGGCTATATCTTTTCAAAATGTTGCAGGATCACAATGATTTTGACTTATATTATGCAGAATCAAGCCCTTTTCAACATATTTCAGCACCAGCAAGCTGCTAGAAAGGAATCTTTAGTTATTGACACTCTTTATCAAAAACGCTTCAACTCAGTGAGATAAACACTTTTTGACCGTATGGCTACATCTTTTCAAAATGTTGCAGGATCACAATGATTTTGACTTATATTATGCAGAATCAAGCCCTTTTCAACATATTTCAGCACCAGCAAGCTGCTAGAAAGGAATCTTTAGTTATTAACACTCTTTATCAAAAACGCTTCAACTCAGTGAGATGAACACTTTTTGACCGTATGGCTATATCTTTTCAAAATGTTGCAGGATCACAATGGTTTTGACTTATATTATGCAGAATCAAGCCCTTTTCAACTTATTTCAGCACCAGCAAGCTGCTAGAAAGGAATCTTTAGTTATTGATTATCTGTTGCAAAAAACCTTCAACTCAGTGAGATAAACACTTTTTGACCATATGGCTATATCTTTTCAAAATGTTGCAGGATCACAATGATTTTGACTTATATTATGCAGAATCAAGCCCTTTTCAACATATTTCAGCACCAGCCAGCTGCTAGAAAGGAATCTTTAGTTATTAACACTCTTTATCAAAAAAGCTTCAACTCAGTGAGATAAACACTTTTTGACCGTATGGCTATATCTTTTCAAAATGGTTCAGGATCACAATGATTTTGACTTATTTTATGCAGAATCGAGCCCTTTTCAACATATTTCAGCACCAGCAAGCTAATAGAAAATAATCTTTAGTTATTGACACTCTTTATCAAAAAAGCTTCAACTCAGTGAGATAAACACAATTTGACCATATGGCTATATCTTTTTAAAATGTTGCAGGATCACAATGATTTTGACTTATATTATGCAGAATCAAGCCCTTTTCAACATATTTCAGCACCAGCAAGCTGCTAGAAAGGAATCTTTAGTTATTGACACTCTTTAACAAAAACGCTTCAACTCAGTGAGATAAACACTTTTTGACCTTATGGCTATATCTTTTCAAAATGTTGCAAGATCACAATGATTTTGACTTATATTATGCAGAATCAAGCCCTTTTCAACATATTTCAGCACCAGCAAGCTGCTAGAAAGGAATCTTTAGTTATTAACACTCTTTATCAAAAACGCTTCAACTCAGTGAGATGAACACTTTTTGACCGTATGGCTATATCTTTTCAAAATGTTGCAGGATCACAATGGTTTTGACTTATATTATGCAGAATCAAGCCCTTTTCAACTTATTTCAGCACCAGCAAGCTGCTAGAAAGGAATCTTTAGTTATTGATTATCTGTTGCAAAAAACCTTAAACTCAGTGAGATAAACACTTTTTGACCATATGGCTATATCTTTTCAAAATGTTGCAGGATCACAATGATTTTGACTTATATTATGCAGAATCAAGCCCTTTTCAACATATTTCAGCACCAGCCAGCTGCTAGAAAGGAATCTTTAGTTATTAACACTCTTTATCAAAAAAGCTTCAACTCAGTGAGATAAACACTTTTTGACCGTATGGCTATATCTTTTCAAAATGGTTCAGGATCACAATGATTTTGACTTATATTATGCAGAATCAAGCCCTTTTCAACATATTTCAGCACCAGCAAGCTAATAGAAAATAATCTTTAGTTATTGACACTCTTTATCAAAAAAGCTTCAACTCAGTGAGATAAACACAATTTGACCATATGGCTATATCTTTTTAAAATGTTGCAGGATCACAATGATTTTGACTTATATTATGCAGAATCAAGCCCTTTTCAACATATTTCAGCACCAGCAAGCTGCTAGAAAGGAATCTTTAGTTATTGACACTCTTTAACAAGAACGCTTCAACTCAGTGAGATAAACACTTTTTGACCTTATGGCTATATCTTTTCAAAATGTTGCAAGATCACAATGATTTTGACTTATATTATGCAGAATCAAGCCCTTTTCAACATATTTCAGCACCAGCAAGCTGCTAGAAAGGAATCTTTAGTTATTGACACTCTTTAACAAAAACGCTTCAACTCAGTGAGATAAACACTTTTTGACCTTATGGCTATATCTTTTCAAAATGTTGCAAGATCACAATGATTTTGACTTATATTATGCAGAATCAAGCCCTTTTCAACATATTTCAGCACCAGCAAGCTGCTAGAAAGGAATCTTTAGTTATTGACACTTTTCCAAAAAAGCTTCAACTCATTGAGAAAAACACTTTTTGACCATATGGTTATATCTTTTCAAAATGTTGCAGGATCACAATGATTTTGACTTATATTATGCAGAATCAAGCCCTTTTAAACATATTTCAGCACCAGCAAGCTGCTAGAAAGGAATCTTTAGTTATTGACACTCTTTATCAAAAACGCTTCAACTCAGTGAGATAAACACTTTTTGACCGTATGGCTATATCGTTTCAAAATGTTGCAGGATCACAATGATTTTGACTTATATTATGCAGAATCAAGCCCTTTTCAACATATTTCAGCACCAGCAAGCTGCTAGAAAGGAATCTTTAGTTATTAACACTCTTTATCAAAAACGCTTCAACTCAGTGAGATGAACACTTTTTGACCGTATGGCTATATCTTTTCAAAATGTTGCAGGATCACAATGGTTTTGACTTATATTATGCAGAATCAAGCCCTTTTCAACTTATTTTAGCACCAGCAAGCTGCTAGAAAGGAATCTTTAGTTATTGAATATCTGTTGCAAAAAAGCTTCAACTCAGTGAGATAAACACTTTTTGACCATATGGCTATATCTTTTCAAAATGTTGCAGGATCACAATGATTTTGACTTATATTATGCAGAATCAAGCCCTTTTCAACATATTTCAGCACCAGCCAGCTGCTAGAAAGGAATCTTTAGTTATTAACACTCTTTATCAAAAACGTTTCAACTCAGTGAGATAAACACTTTTTGACCGTATGGCTGTATCTTTTCAAAATGTTGCAGGATCACAATGGTTTTGACTTATATTATGCAGAATCAAGCCCTTTTCAACATATTTCAGCACCAGCAAGCTAATAGAAAATAATCTTTAGTTATTGACACTCTTTATCAAAAAAGCTTCAACTCAGTGAGATAAACACTTTTTGACCATATGGCTATATCTTTTTAAAATGTTGCAGGATCACAATGATTTTGACTTAAATTATGCAGAATCAAGCCGTTTTCAACATATTTCAGCACCAGCAAGCTGCTAGAATAGAATCTTTAGTTATTGACACTCTTTAACAAAAACGCTTCAACTCAGTGAGATAAACACTTTTTGACCTTATGGCTATATCTTTTCAAAATGTTGCAAGATCACAATGATTTTGACTTATATTATGCAGAATCAAGCCCTTTTCAACATATTTCAGCACCAGCAAGCTGCTAGAAAGGAATCTTTAGTTATTGACACTCTGTTCCAAAAAAGCTTCAACTCATTGAGAAAAACACTTTTTGACCATATGGCTATATCTTTTCAAAATGTTGCAGGATCACAATGATTTTGACTTATATAATGCAGAATCAAGCCCTTTTAAACATATTTCAGCACCAGCAAGCTGCTAGAAAGGAATCTTTAGTTATTGACACTCTTTATCAAAAACGCTTCAACTCAGTGAGATAAACACTTTTTGACCGTATGGCTACATCTTTTCAAAATGTTGCAGGATCACAATGATTTTGACTTATATTATGCAGAATCAAGCCCTTTTCAACATATTTCAGCACCAGCAAGCTGCTAGAAAGGAATCTTTAGTTATTAACACTCTTTATCAAAAACGCTTCAACTCAGTGAGATGAACACTTTTTGACCGTATGGCTATATCTTTTCAAAATGTTGCAGGATCACAATGGTTTTGACTTATATTATGCAGAATCAAGCCCTTTTCAACTTATTTCAGCACCAGCAAGCTGCTAGAAAGGAATCTTTAGTTATTGAATATCTGTTGCAAAAAAGCTTCAACTCAGTGAGATAAACACTTTTTCACCATATGGCTATATCTTTTCAAAATGTTGCAGGATCACAATGATTTTGACTTATATTATGCAGAATCAAGCCCTTTTCAACATATTTCAGCACCAGCCAGCTGCTAGAAAGGAATCTTTAGTTATTAACACTCTTTATCAAAAAAGCTTCAACTCAGTGAGATAAACACTTTTTGACCGTATGGCTATATCTTTTCAAAATGGTTCAGGATCACAATGATTTTGACTTATATTATGCAAAATCAAGCCCTTTTCAACATATTTCAGCACCAGCAAGCTAATAGAAAATAATCTTTAGTTATTGACACTCTTTATCAAAAAAGCTTCAACTCAGTGAGATAAACACAATTTGACCATATGGCTATATCTTTTTAAAATGTTGCAGGATCACAATGATTTTGACTTATATTATGCAGAATCAAGCCCTTTTCAACATATTTCAGCACCAGCAAGCTGCTAGAAAGGAATCTTCAGTTATTAACACTCTTTATCAAAAACGCTTCAACTCAGTGAGATGAACATTTTTTGACCGTATGGCTATATCTTTTCAAAATGTTGCAGGATCACAATGAATTTGACTTATATTATGCAGAATCAAGCCCTTTTCAACTTATTTTAGCACCAGCAAGCTGCTAGAAAGGAATCTTTAGTTATTGAATATCTGTTGCAAAAAAGCTTCAACTCAGTGAGATAAACAGTTTTTGACCATATGGCTATATCTTTTCAAAATGTTGCAGGATCACAATGATTTTGACTTATATTATGCAGAATCAAGCCCTTTTCAACATATTTCAGCACCAGCCAGCTGCTAGAAAGGAATCTTTAGTTATTAACACTCTTTATCAAAAACGTTTCAACTCAGTGAGATAAACACTTTTTGACCGTATGGCTGTATCTTTTCAAAATGTTGCAGGATCACAATGGTTTTGACTTATATTATGCAGAATCAAGCCCTTTTCAACATATTTCAGCACCAGCAAGCTAATAGAAAATAATCTTTAGTTATTGACACTCTTTATCAAAAAAGCTTCAACTCAGTGAGATAAACACTTTTTGACCATATGGCTATATCTTTTTAAAATGTTGTAGGATCACAATGATTTTGACTTAAATTATGCAGAATCAAGCCGTTTTCAACATATTTCAGCACCAGCAAGCTGCTAGAATAGAATCTTTAGTTATTGACACTCTTTAACAAAAACGCTTCAACTCAGTGAGATAAACACTTTTTGACCTTATGGCTATATCTTTTCAAAATGTTGCAAGATCACAATGATTTTGACTTATATTATGCAGAATCAAGCCCTTTTCAACATATTTCAGCACCAGCAAGCTGCTAGAAAGGAATCTTTAGTTATTGACACTCTTTATCAAAAACGCTTCAACTCAGTGAGATAAACACTTTTTGACCGTATGGCTACATCTTTTCAAAATGTTGCAGGATCACAATGATTTTGACTTATATTATGCAGAATCAAGCCCTTTTCAACATATTTCAGCACCAGCAAGCTGCTAGAAAGGAATCTTTAGTTATTAACACTCTTTATCAAAAACGCTTCAACTCAGTGAGATGAACACTTTTTGACCGTATGGCTATATCTTTTCAAAATGTTGCAGGATCACAATGGTTTTGACTTATATTATGCAGAATCAAGCCCTTTTCAACTTATTTCAGCACCAGCAAGCTGCTAGAAAGGAATCTTTAGTTATTGAATATCTGTTGCAAAAAAGCTTCAACTCAGTGAGATAAACACTTTTTCACCATATGGCTATATCTTTTCAAAATGTTGCAGGATCACAATGATTTTGACTTATATTATGCAGAATCAAGCCCTTTTCAACATATTTCAGCACCAGCCAGCTGCTAGAAAGGAATCTTTAGTTATTAACACTCTTTATCAAAAAAGCTTCAACTCAGTGAGATAAACACTTTTTGACCGTATGGCTATATCTTTTCAAAATGGTTCAGGATCACAATGATTTTGACTTATATTATGCAAAATCAAGCCCTTTTCAACATATTTCAGCACCAGCAAGCTAATAGAAAATAATCTTTAGTTATTGACACTCTTTATCAAAAAAGCTTCAACTCAGTGAGATAAACACAATTTGACCATATGGCTATATCTTTTTAAAATGTTGCAGGATCACAATGATTTTGACTTATATTATACAGAATCAAGCCCTTTTCAACATATTTCAGCACCAGCAAGCTGCTAGAAAGGAATCTTTAGTTATTGACACTCTGTTGCAAAAAAGCTTCAACTCAGTGAGATAAACACTTTTTTACCGTATGGCTATATCTTTTCAAAATGTTGCAGGATCACAATGGTTTTGACTTATATTATGCAGAATCAAGCCCTTT